>NC_133655.1:1859447-2134963 GCF_009905375.1 Apium graveolens
GAATATTGGGTTCTCTATTTTGATGGAGCATCAAAAACAAATTCCAGTGGAGCAGGGTTGGTTTTGCAAAGCCCTGATGGGTTCTTAATTGAGTATGCTATGAAGTTAGATTTTCCAACCACAAACAATGAGGCAGAGTATGAAGCCCTGATAGCTGGCCTTGGTCTAGCTGGGACACTTAGAGTCAAAAACTTAAAGGTCCGTGGAGACTCGAAGCTGATCATATCCCAGGTAAAGGGAGAATTTGAGGCAAGGGATGATACGATGGCTAAGTATGTCCGCCTAGTAAGGGCTGTGATGACCCAATTTAATGAATGCCATGTTGAACACATTCCAAGGGAAGAAAACGTTAAGGCGGATGCGTTGTCAAAGTTCGCTTCGTCTGAGATTGAAGAAAGTTCAGGAAGTGTGTACTTCCGTGTTTTGAAGACACGGAGCATAGATGTTAAGCTAGTGGCTCCCATAGGCTTGGGGACGTCATGGATTGATCCCATCAAGGCTCACATTCAGACCGGTTGGTTGCCAAGTGATGCAACTGAAGCACGGAAGTTAACTGTTCGGGCACTAAGATACTCTTTGATAGATGGGATTCTGTATAAGAGATCTTTCGTGGTTCCTTACTTGAGGTGTCTCAGGCCCGATGAGGCACGCTTGGCTCTTGAGGAAGTGCATGAAGGCATTTGCGGGCAGCACTTGGGGGGCAGGGCCTTGGCTCATAAGTTAACCCGTTTAGGCTTTTATTGGCCAGAAATGATGGCTGATGCCAAAGAATATGTGAAGAAGTGTGACCGCTGTCAAAAGCATGCACCAGTTGTTAGACAACCCCCCGAGATGCTGACCTCTATCAACTCACCTATTCCCTTTGCCATGTGGGGGATGGATATTCTAGGGCCTTTTCCTATGGCCACGGCACAAAGGAAATTTCTGATTGTAGCCATTGATTATTTCACCAAGTGGATCGAAGCCAAACCTTTGGCCAAAATCACAACTAAGCAGGTTACACAATTCCTGTGGGAAAACATTATGTGCCGATTTGGAATTCCCCGTATCCTCGTCACTGACAATGGAACGCAATTCAATAATGAGGAATTCAAGAGGTATTGTGAGGAAAGTGAAATTGAGTTACGATTCACCTCTGTGGCTCACCCGCAAGCCAATGGGCAAGCGGAGGTAGCAAATCGGATAATCCTGGATGGATTAAAGAAGAGGATCGAGAAGTCAAGAAATAATTGGGTGGACGAGATACTTCCCATATTATGGGCCTATAGGACTACCTGTAGAGTCACGACAGGAGCAACTCCCTTCTTGTTGGCATATGGGGCAGAAGCAGTAGTTCCCGTGGAGATATCACATTCCTCTCCAAGGATTCAGGCTTTCAACGCAGAGGAAAATGAGGAAGGTCAGAGGTTAGCCCTGGATTTGATCGATGAAGTGCGAGATAAAGCACATGCAAAGATAGTAGAATATCAGAAAAAGGCTTCATTCTACTACAACCTAAGGGTTAAAGAAAGGTTTTTTAAACAAGGCAATCTAGTCTTAAGGAAGATAGAAGCATCTGGTGTAGGACAAAAAGGGAAGCTTGCCCCGAATTGGGAAGGGCCGTACAGAGTCAAGAGTGTACAGGGTAGAGGAACCTACAAGCTAGAGACTATGGATGGATTTGAAGTCCCGATAACTTGGCATGCACAAAACTTAAAGGTTTACTATGTATAGGGCAGCCGGATACGATTCTTACTTGTCAGGATGGCGAGTAGGTTGAAAAGCACCTTGAAGCTTTGCTTGCTTAGGTTTTATAAGTTTTAGTTTTATCACGAAGTTTATTATTACCTGTGTAAGGGACGAATCCCAGACAATTTTACGAAATTCATGAGTTCTTCAAATTATGTTTGTGCCCTAACAAATAAAAATCAAGTGCATGAATGCAAGCATATAAGGTGATAAATGAGATAGATCGGATAGATATTACAAAAGTTCGATAAATAAAAGTCTCAGGAAAAAAAAAACAACAACAAGCCACGCAGGGCTGAAAAAGGCTCTAAGGAGCTGAAGTACCCTCGGCATCCATATCATCGTCGTCCCCGCTCTCGCTGGATGTCTCTGTCGTCTCGGAGGAGGAGGAAGAGCCATCGTCCTCAGCAGGTCTGGAAGAAGACTCGGGAGGAGGAAGGAGCGGATCCTGAGGAACATGATCTGAGATGACTACTCGGGTACGAAACCTCTGTAGCAAAGCCTCGTCATCAGGGCAGATGTAGTCCGCCGGGTTAATATCAGGACAAGCCTCGTTCACGGTCCCAAGGGCCGTGTCCCAACCAGTCCTAAAAAACCCGGGAAAAACTGAATCATCCCTAATCCTCATGGATTGGGCAAACTCCTCCGAGTCTAGATAGTTGTCTATAGCCTTATCCTTATCCGCCCGAAGTACCACCAGCTCGGCGTTAGACTCTCCGAGTTCTTCCTCCTTGCGCTTGAGCTTCTTCTCCAGGGTAGCATACTTCTTCTGCTGCCTCCTGAGGGCATTATCGGCCTTATCAGAAGCCCGCTTCCATGATTCGGCTTGCCTCACAGCGCCTTGAAAGTAGGCGTTAGACTGAAACAAAATAATTAACAAAGTATAAGGCAAGAAAATGCTACAAGAACGAGAAATAAGTTAAAAAAAAAGAGAAGGCATACCGAAGCCAGAGATTGGGCTCCCATGAGCTTAATCCTCTCAAGGTCAGGGGTGGCCACCACATCAGTAAAGTCCTTTGGAGTCACGCTATGGTAGGACCAATCCCAAGCATGCTTCGTGGAACCAACCACGGTATCCCCTCGGCGGAATCCCCAGAGAGGCTGAAAGGCGCCTGTAGCAGCAGCAGCAGGGGCAGCAGCAGTGATAGGAGCATTATGACCCTCAGCTCCTTCAGTTGAGGCCTCCCCCATAGGCTCCTTGTGCTTTCTCAAGAAGATAGGCTCTGTCGCCTTTCCTCGGGTGTCTAGGCCTGCTAACCGAGCTTTCTTCATCCTAGCTGTTTCCTCGACCAAGGGGACATTGTCCTCGTTAATCTCCTTAGCAGCTGAAACAAAGCAAAAGACAAAATAAGTGATGTTAATAATGCGTGAAATAAAGAAAAATTGAGAAGGGAAGAGAAATACCCTGTTGAGAAACAGAGGATAGTCCCACATGAATCAGGGAAAACTCTTCTAAAAGAGTCCAGCTGGTGGTGGTGCCATCATCCTGAGTGAGCCCATTGTAAATGATAGTTTCTTCAGGAGTTAAGTGAATGGATTTGAGGCTACCATCACTGACCTTCCCGAAGGAAGATCGAAAGAGCGTGCCCCAGTCGCCATTCTCCCAACGTAACCCAACGAAACTATTCCTCCAATTTGGATTATTATCAGGAATAGAGGCGCTGTTAAAGATATGTTTGCTTTTGGGCCTTTGTTTGACATAAACCCAGCCACAAATATTGGAAGAACTATTGTAACATTGAAAGACTTTCCTAAAAACGGCTACAGAAAGAGGAAAGCCCTCCCTAAGACAACAAACCATAAAACATAGAATATTCCTCCAGGCGTTTGGAGGAAGCTAACACGGGTTGATTTGTAAGTCAGCCAAAAGATGAGGGATAAAAGGATGGAAAGGGAACCTAAGCCCAGCATTAAGGGCGTCGGTATAGATGAAGAGAGTATCGGGCCTCCAGTGGCAAGTACGGTCACCACCAGAGACAAGAACTAGTCTAAAGGGGGGAGGGACGTTATAACGAGCATTTAGTTTATTGAAATCTATGTTATGCCAAGTATTACAATGATTAAAGGAATCGAGATGTGCAGTGGAAGGATATTCATCCCCCTAGTATTAATCATATCAATTAAAGACATATATGAAGAGCGGATCTCGATATCCTTACCTCGTTTTGAAGCCGAGGCTATCTTGGCCGCCCTCTCAGAACTCTTGTCAGCCATTAGTAAAGCTGGGAAAAGCCTGGAAACTGTGGAAGGAAGGAGGCTGAAAGCTAGGGAAGGAAGGTTGAGAGAGTAGGAAGTTGGAAGGAATGAGGAGTGAAGAGTGTGAGTAGGAACACTCCCCCCACCCACCTTTATATAGCCAAAGAAGAGGTGGTTTGGGCCTCAAAAAGCCCATTTGGGCCCAACAAAGAGAAGGTTCTGGAAAATCCTGGAAATTCCTGGAAAGACCAAGTAAAGAATTTTAATTTTTCAAAGATTCTAGAAGAATCCAGAAAAACCTTAGAAGAAAGAACCTGGAATTTGGACTTAGAGATAAGGCCCAATTTTATAAGAATCTTGGAAAATCCAAGTGTGTAGGGCTAAAAAGGCCCAGAGCTAAGGCCCAGGTATAAAAGCCCTGTTTGAGGCCCTAATATCTTTTTGAATGGTTAGCCCAATAAAACCAGCCCAGAAAAGGGCCCAAATAGTTGAAAATCAAAGGCCCAAAAAGGAAAAACCCACTGAATGGTTGGCCCAAAAGAATCTAGGCCCAAATAAAAAAAAAAAAGAAAAAAAAAAGAGAGTCCAGCCCAAACATATGGCCCAACTTCAAGATAAAAGGACATGAAAATGATCATTTCTTACTCATTCGACTAGAAATCGAATGAAAACCCTGGTCGAATCAATCCTGCTCAAAAAAGCTTCGATCAAGGCACAATATGGAGGTTAATTCGGTCAAGAAAAGAATCCTGACCAAAAATTCCTGATCGAAAAAGGAAGGAAAGAATATTTTGTTTCATTCGACCAGAATGCCTGAATGATTTCTGACCTTTTTTTCTGACCCTGTCGACCAGGAAGCAAGGTAAAAACCTGGTCGAATAGAACCTTCCCGAATTTTTGTCGATCTGGGCTTAAAAGAAAGGCTAAATCGGTCAAAATAATGTTTTCTGACCGAAAATCCTAGTCAAAGATTTCTGTTCAAAAAAAAAAAAAAAAAAAAAAGGGGGGGGGGGGAATCCTGGCCGAAATTCGACCAGGACTTCTGCTCGAAACACTCCTGCTCGAAAAGCTGTCGACCAGGGCAATATGGGGTTTAATTCGACCAGGATCCTGGTCGAATGGATTCCTGGTCGAAAATTGTATAAAAAAAAAGAAAAGAAAAAAAGGAAGGAAGAAAAAATCCTGGAAAATTAAGGAAATTCCTTAAATAATTTCTGAAAAATGGTAATATTTTCAGAAAATTAAGGAAAAATCCAGAAAATTAAGGAAATTCCTTAAATAATTTCTGAAAAATGGTAATATTTTCAGAAAATTAAGGAAAAATCCAGAAAATTAAGGATAAATCCCAGAAATTAAGGGAAAAATCCGGAAATTAAGGATAAATCCCAGAAATTAAGGGAAAAATCCAGAAAATTAAGGAAATTCCTTAAATAATTTCTGAAAAATGGTAATATTTTCAGAAAATTAAGGAAAAATCCAGAAAATTAAGGATAAATCCCAGAAATTAAGGGAAAAATCCAGAAAATTAAGGAAATTCCTTAAATAATTTCTGAAAAATGGTAATATTTTCAGAAAATTAAGGAAAAATCCAGAAAATTAAGGATAAATCCCAGAAATTAAGGGAAAAATCCGGAAATTAAGGATAAATCCCAGAAATTAAGGGAAAAATCCAGAAAATTAAGGAAATTCCTTAAATAATTTCTGAAAAATGGTAATATTTTCAGAAAATTAAGGAAAAATCCAGAAAATTAAGGATAAATCCCAGAAATTAAGGGGAAAATCCAGAAAATTAAGGAAATTCCTTAAATAATTTCTGAAAAATGGTAATATTTTCAGAAAATTAAGGAAAAAATCCAGAAAATTAAGGATAAATCCCAGAAATTAAGGGAAAAATCCGGAAATTAAGGATAAATCCCAGAAATTAAGGGAAAAATCCAGAAATTAAGGGAAAAATCCAGAAATTAAGGATAAATCCCAGAAATTAAGGGAAAAATCCAGAAAATTAGGGAAAATCCCAGAAAATTAGGGAAAAATTCCTGGAAATTAAGATATTTCCTGAATAAAAGGAAGATTCATTGTAAATGTGTAGGTCGCTCCACACTTTACGCAAAAAACAAAACCCTGTAAGGGAACGAATAGATTTAACTTCTGCGAAACCTAATCAATGTTTCCCAAAAGTTGGGGGGCAAATGATAGGGATAAATAAATTATGATAGTATAATTAAATACTGCAAGGTATGGGCTGCTAGGCCCAATAAATAGATATATGATACTCAATCCAGAAAGGCTAAGCCTGATGGACCAGATCAGGCCTGATGGAATAAAAAAGGCCCAAAAGCCCTGATTATTAATTAATTTCGTAATTAATTAATAAGGGAGAAATCAGATGTTGAAAAGAGTCCCGATAAGGATATAAATCCTTAGAGATTAGCCCCAAGGGGACCTAAAAGGATAAGGAATCAGCTTCCTACTTCCTAGGACTCCTAAGTCTATCCTAATTCAGAGGCTTATCCATCAAGTCTCCTATACCAAGTCCAATTCAAGGACCACCAACATCTATATAAGGGATCTCACCCCACAAATCAGAACTACGTTTTTGACTTGATCCTTGGCAATCAGCAAGGTACGTAGGCATCTTGTTAAGGCAGAATTGAGTCACGAAACACAAGAGCAGTCAAATCGAGCCTTAGAGCTCACGTTCCTTAGTATTAAACACAGCAATTATATATATTAGTTTTAATCCATAACACAAGGTAAACATAATTTATTAATTTAATAAAAAATGAAAATTTTCAAAATAAAGTTCTCTAACAAGATCCAAAATAATATGGAATAAAAAATATCCTTAATTTTATTTTTTCAACTAGATAAACAATCTAAAATTTGGGCAGCACTCATCATACCCCCTCTTTATCACTGATTACTCGTGAAAAGAAATAAATACAAGTGAGTCAAATGTTCGGTACGGATATATCATTAAAATTGTTATGGATCAAAAACTAAAGTATAATAATTGCTGTATTTATTACTAGGGAACGTGAGTTTCGAGGCTCGATTTGACTGCTCCTGTGTTTCGTGACCTGATCTGCCTTAACAAGATGCCTACGTACCTTGCTGTTTGCCAAGGATCAAGTCAAAAACGTAGTTCTGATTAATGGGGGTGAGATCCCTTATATAGATGTTGGGAGTTCTTGAATTGGGCTAGAGTTAGGAGACTTGGTGATCAAGTCTCAGAATTAAAAGGGACTTTGGAGTCCTAAGTGGTACGAAACTGATTCCTTATCCTTTTAGGTCCCTTGGAGGCTAATCTACTGATATTTTCGTCCTTATCGGGACTCTTCTTAACAACTGATTTTTCCTTTATTAATTAATTACGAAATTAATTAATATTCAGGATTTTGGGCCTTCTTTGTTCCATCAGGCCTGATCTGGTCCCTCAGGTATGATCAATGTGTTAACCTTTTTGGTCTGAATGTCATACATCTTTTTATTGGGTCTTGCAGCCCAAATCATGTGTAATTAATGCAATATTAATTACGTAATCGGGATTTATTTATTCCCTATCATTTGCCCCCAACTTTTGAGAAACAGTGGCTAGGTTTCGCAGAAGTTAAGTTCACTTGTTCCCTTACAGGGTATCATTTTGCGTAAAGCGTGAACGACCTACGCATTAATAACGATTTGCTTTAACCCCTATTGTTTAGGAATTTTCTTAATTTCCCGGAATTTTTCCCTTAATTCTAGGATTTTTCCTTAATTTCCAGGAATTTTTCCCTTAATTCTGGGATTTTTCCTTAATTTCCAGGAATTTTCCGAATTTTTTCTGCAATTTTTCAGAAACGTTTTCCAATTTTCAGCCCTTTTTCGACCAGGATCCTAGTCGAAAATTCGACCTGGATCCTAGTCGAATTTTGGGCCAGCTTTTTAATCCTGGTTGAAGAATTTCGACTAGGTTTCACGACCTGGGTTTCGACCAGGATCCTAGTCGAACCTTCGACCTGGATTTTGGTCGAAATTTCGGTCCTTGTTTGATTCTTGTTCGTGATGTTTCGACTAGGAATCACGACTAGGGTTTCGACCTGGATCCTAGTCGAACCCACGACCTGGATCTTGGTCGAAGTTTTGGTTCTTGTTTAATTCCTGTTCGTGATGTTTCGACTAGGAATCACGATCAGGGTTTCGACCTGGATCCTAGTCGAACCCACAACCTGGATCTTGGTCGAAGTTTTGGTCCTTTTTTGACTCCTTCTCGAAAAATTCCGAGCTTGATCCACGACCAGGATTTCGACCTGAATTCTGGTCTTTTTGATAGGCGCTTTTCTGGCTT
Source organism: Apium graveolens (assembly GCF_009905375.1). Classification (NCBI taxonomy): domain Eukaryota; kingdom Viridiplantae; phylum Streptophyta; class Magnoliopsida; order Apiales; family Apiaceae; genus Apium; species Apium graveolens. The sequence continues at coordinate 1,867,699 of NC_133655.1, forward strand.
TTGTTCGAAAGAATTCGAACAGGATTCACGACCTCAATTTCGACCTCAATCCTGGTGTATGTTCTTTATTGGGCTTATTTTTCCAAATCCTACTTGGACTTGGGCCTTGTCTGGGCCTTCACTTTTCCAAATCCTTTTTGGATTTGGGCCTTTACTTTTCCAAACCCCTTTTTGGATTTGGGCCTCCACAAACCCCTTTTGGTTTTTGGGCCTCCACAAACCCTTTTTGGTTTTGGGCCTCCACTTTTCCAAATCCTTTTTGGATTTGGGCATTGTTTGGGCCTTAAAAATTATTGAAGATATTCAGGAAGGTTCCAGAACTTAATAACTCCAAAGATATTCTGGAACACTCCAGAATTTGGGCTTTTTCTTTGGGCCTTCAGCTTTGTGGGCTTTTTGCCTTTTCATCTTCCCTTTTCCGCCTATATAAAGGAGTGACTAGGGTCACTCATTTCTCACTTTCTCATTTCTGAATTCTTTTCTTCTTTTCTTCTCTTAGAGATCTCGAAGAAATTACTGTAGGTCGGAGTTTTTGAGCCTCGAAGCCTTCTTCAAGCTAGCCCCTTTTTACCGCATTACTCCAGGTAAATACTTTTCCCTCTTCTTTTGCTCATTTTTGCATAGTTTGTGTTTAAAATTGTCTTCTTTTATGCCCTTTTTCAGATGGCTGATAAGAAAATGACCCGTTTGGCCAAGATGAGTGTGATCAAAAAGTCTAATGAGTTCCCCATTCGGTCAAGGTACACTTCCTTGATTGACATGGTCAACACTCGAGGGGATGAGTACCCGTCTGACGCTCATCTGGACGCGCATGATCACATCAACCTCTTCAGGGATGCAAAGGAATTGGATAAGTTGAAAACTTGTTTCAAGATAAAGGAACCATTCAAGCTGGCTCTTGCGGGTCCGGCCGACAGGGTCTGTCAATGGAAGAAAGACGCTCTATGCGTCTACAGGGACACTCTAAGGGCAGGTATCAGACTCCCCTCCCATCCATTTATCCCTGTTTTACTAGCTGATGTGGGCATCAACCCTTGCCAACTCCCTTCAAACTCTTGGAGGTTGATTCTTTGCTACTTGTCCCAATGCGCCAAGCACAATGTCCCTACCTCGGTTGCTGTGTTCAGAAAGATCTTTCAGTTCAAGAACAACCCCGACAAGAATCCGGGGTGGGTTTTTTTGAACCAACGCCCCACTGTTCCCCATATTGTGAATGGGAAGTCCATCCCCGGCAATAACTTGGGGTGGAAGAAGGATTTTCTGTACGTCATTTGGGAGGGCGGCGATTGGGGCACCCTTTTTCGCCCGTCATTTGGGCAAGCTGTGGATGGGAGCCCGAATGACATAGTTTTATCTGAGGAGCAGACTAGGGCCTTCAACCTCCTTATCCAGGATAATAAGACATCCCACTCTTGGGACCTAATCAGGGAGACTGTTCTTGTGGAACGTGGGCTTTCTCCCGTTCCTAAAAAAGGTACGTTTTCTTCCTTCTCTAGTTGTCTTCGTTTCTCCCACTTTTTACTTTACTAATTTCTCAATCCTCTTTACTTATTCGTTACAGTTGCTGAGAATATTGAAGAGGCTACCAAGCCTAAAGACCTGGAAACGACCAGGATGAAGAGAGTCGAGAAGGTCTTCAAGGACCCGCGCCTTGGGGATCGCTTCCCAGAGTTCCTTCTCCAGGCAAGGGAAGGAGATGAGGAAGGCCCCAGCCAACCCTTGCGTACAAAACAAAGACCGGGGGCCTTCTTCCAGCCTACCTGGGGGATTCGGGGGAAGGATTCGATCGTTGGAAATACAAAGCTAGCCAAGGAGTGGTCGATTCAGTCTATTACCCCCGTAGACTATCATGACCTTGTCCTTCAACAGGACTTGGAAGCTAACGAGCTTTTCGGAGCTCAGGCCTTGGCGACGGTATGTCTTTTTCTTTGGTATCCATAGTTTTTTGCCGTAATTTTTCTCATTTATTACTTTTCCTTTTGTATCTTGTAGGCGAACATCCACTTTCAAGGGGCAATTTACCAAGCCAAGGCTTGGAAAGTTGGTCTAGAAGACACCAATAAGAAGCTGGAGGAGGTTAACCAGTGTATAGAGGCTCTTGAAGCCTAACTTGCCTCCTCAACTTCAGATCTTGAAATGGCCCGGGCTGAGATTGTTATTCTCAAGGCTCAAAAAGACAAAGCCTTTGATGGCTGGATGGATACTCAAGAATTCAAGGATTTAATGGTAGAGCACGATGCCCTCCTCCATCCGGTCAGTTATAAAAAAGGCTGGGACGCTGCTGTAGAGGCTATCCAGGACGAGTTTCCTGAGGTCCTTGAACAATCTTCCTTCCCTTGCCCTGTGCAAGTCCCAGCACTTGGGGGCGTTGCAGATAAGCTCGCCGATCTGATTAAGGATGGCCCTTCAGTGTCCCCAGTTAGAGCGCCATCAGGAAGCCAGGGTCAAGGCCAAAAAAGGAAGGAGCCTGAATCCAGCTCTAAAGAGGAGGAATCTTCTTCTGAGGAGGAGGCCGAGCCTATTATAAAGAAGGTCAGGGTAGAAGATCCTTCAAAACCAGCGTCTCTTCATCCAAAGCGTCTGAGGGTAGTTCCGAGGAGACCTCTGCGGAGGCTTCTGAAGAGACTTCCGAGGGACCGACTCAAGAGACTTCCGAGGAGACTTCAGATAGTGGCTCTGAAGAATCTGAGCCTTCTAAGGCCTAAGTTCTTTGCATTATTATGTATTTTTCTTTTTAGACAATATCGAACTTTGTAATTGACTTTTGTTATTTTCACTTGTATTGTCCAAGTGTTATCGTGTTTTTTCCGAGTTTTCAAACTCAAGTTTATAACTTGGTTTTATCCTTCACAATGTATCAATCTAATTGGCTAGATTAAGCTGAACGCTTTTTATTATAACTTGGTATTCTCGATACCTTACATGAGATGGGTTCAACCCTGATAAAACTAAACATATCCTATATCAAATATATAAAGATCCTAAGCAAACAAAGCTTCAAGATGTTTTTAAACCTACTCGTCATTCCGACAAGTGAGAATCGGGCTTTAACTATTTTACACATAGTAAACCTTCAGGTTTTGGGCATGCCAAGTTCTCGGGACTTCAAAACCATCCATAGTCTCCAGCTTGTAGGTTCCTGTACCCTGAATGCTTTTCACTTTGTACGGCCCTTCCCAATTTGGGGCAAGTTTCCCTTTCTACCCTACACCAGAAGCTTCCACTTTCCTCAAGACTAAATCACCTTGTTTGAAGAACATTTCTTTAACCCTTAGGTTGTAGTAGAACGAATCTTTTTTCTGATATTCCATTATCTTCGCATGTGCCTCGTCTCGTACTTCATCAATTAGATCCAGGGCTAACCTTCGCCCTTCCTCATTTTCCTCAGCATTGAAAGCTTGAATCCCGGGGGAGGAATGTGATATTTCCACAGGAACAACTGCTTCTGCTCCATATGCTAACATGAAGGGAGTTGCTCCAGTCGTGACTCTACAGGTAGTCCTATAAGCCCGTAATATTGGGAGTATCTCATCCACCCAATTATTCCTCGACTTTTCGATCCTCTTTTTTAGTACATCCATGATTATCCGATTCGCCACTTCCGCTTTCCCATTGGCTTGCGGGTGAGCCACAGAGGTGAATCATAATTCAATTTCATTCTCCTCACAATACTTCTTGAATTCCTCATTATTGAACTGTGTCCCATTGTCAGTGACTAGGATGCGGGGAATTCCATACCGGCACATGATATTTTCCCACAGGAATTGTGCAACCTGCTTAGTTGTGATTTTGGCCAAGGGCTTGGCTTCAATCCACTTAGTAAAATAATCAATGGCTACAATCAGAAACATCCTTTGTGTCGTGGCCATGGGGAAAGGCCCAAGTATATCCATCTTCCATATAGCAAAGGGGATAGGTGAGTTGATGGAGGTCAGCATCTCGGGGGGTTGTCTAATGACAGATGCATGTTTCTGACAGCGGTCACACTTCTTCACATACTCTTTGGCATCAGCCATCATTTCTGGCCAATAGAAGCTCAAACGGGTTATCTTATGAGCTAGTGCTCTGCCCTCCAAGTGTTGCCCACAAATATCTTCATGCACTTCTTCAAGAGCCAAACATGCCTCATCGGGCCTGAGACATCTTAGGTAAGGAACTACATAAGATCTTTTATACAAGATCCCATCTATCAAAGAGTATCTTAGTGCTCGAACAACCAACTTTCGTGCTTCAGTAGCATCATTTGGCAACCAATCGGTTTGAATGTGGGTCTTAATGGGATGTATCTATGACTTCCCCAAACCTATAGGAGCTACAAGCTTAACATCAATGCTCCGTGTCTTCAGAACGCGAAAGTATACACTTCCTGAACTTTCCTCTATCTTGGATGAAACAAACTTTGATAAGGCATCTACCTTAGCATTTTCCTCCCTTGGAATGTGCTCAACATGGCATTCATCGAATTGGGTCATTACAGCCCTTACTAGGCGAACATATTTAGCCATCGTATCATCCCTTGCCTCAAACTCTCCCTTCACCTGGGATATAACCAACTTCGAGTCTACACAGACCTTCAAGTTCTTGACTCTCAATGTTCCTTCTAGGCCGAGACCAGCTATCAGAGCTTCATATTCTACCTCATTGTTTATGGTCAGGAAGTCTAACTTCATGGCATACTCAATCAAGAATTCATCAGGGCTTTGTAAACCCAAACCTGCTCCACTTGAATTTGTTTTTGATGCTCCATCAAAATAGAGAACCCAATATTCTTTCTCCTTATCATCATGTTCCTTGATCCCCTTATCAACTGAGGTATGGTATCCTCTTGCCCCCCGACTTTTTGGTTGGGTATGGTACATTCCACCACGAAGTCAGCCAATGCTTGGGCATTTATTGCCGTTCACGGCTTATACTTGATATCGAATTCTCCCAGCTCTATTGCCCACTTGATCAAACTCCCACTAGCCTCGGGACTATGAATGATATTTCTCAGGGGTTGATTTGTTAGCACCTCAATTTGGTGAGCCTGGAAGTAAGGACGTAACTTTCTTGAAGCCATCACCAAAGCTAAAACAAACTACTCAATAGTTGAATAATTCAACTCAGCTCCATGCAGAATTTTGCTGACATAGTATACGGGTTTCTGGATTTTCAGTTGCTCCTTAACCAATACAGCGCTCAAGGCACTCTCTGAAACGGCCAAGTACAATTACAAGACTTCATTCAAAGCTGTCTTGGCCAACAACGGGGCTTGGGCCATATATTTATTTAATTCCTCGAATTCCTTCTGGCTTTCCTCACTCCATACAAAATCCTTAACCTTCTTTAAGGACTTGAAGAACGACAAACACTTGTCCCCAGACTTTGAGATGAATCGTCCCAATGCAGCAACCCTTCCAGTGAGCTTTTGAACATCTTTGATAGTTTTTGGGGGCTCCATGTTCAGGATTGCTTTTATTTTATCGGGATTGGCCTCGATTCCTCTCTTGGAGACCATCAATCCCAAAAACTTTCCAGATCCTACTCCGAAAGCACACTTTGTAGGATTTAACATCATCTTGTGGTACCTTAGGACCTCGAAGGCTTCCCTCAAATGGGTTACATGATCTGTCTTTACTAGACGTTTGACTAACATGTCATCAACATAAACTTCCGTGGTCTTGCCGATAAGTTCCTTAAAAATTTTATTTACCAACCTTTGATAGGTGGCTCCTGCATTCTTGAGACCAAATGCCATAACAAGGTAACAATAAACACCAAAGTCAGTGATGAATGATACCTTAGGGATGTCGTTCTTATGCATCTTGATATGATTATATCCACTAAATCCATCCATGAAGCTCAACATCTCATGTCCGGCAGTGGCATCTATCAAAGTATCTATCCTTGGCAACGGGAAACAGTCCTTAGGGCATGCGTCATTCAGATCAGTGAAGTCCACACACATTCTCCATTTTGCATTGGCTTTCTTCACCATTACAGGGTTTGCTAACCATTCTGGAAATTGTATCTCCTCGATGAAACCATCCTCTAAGAGCTTTTCTACTTCCTGTTTTATAGCTTCTTGCCTCTCTGGAGAAAAACTTCTTTTCTTTTGCTTCACTGTCTTCCGATTTGGATCCACATTTAACATGTGAGTAATCAGTTCCGGGTCTATACCTGGCATATCAGCTGTTGACCATGCAAACACATCACTATTTTCTTGCAAAAATTTCACCAACTTCCCTCTAAGGGGCTCCTCTAGTGTGGCTCCAACGAAAGTCACCTTCTCGGGAGCTAAAGGAACCGAAACCAAGTCTTCTGCTGGCTTCCCTCTTTTCTCATTATTCTCCCGAATATCCAGATCTTCAATAGGCAGAACCTGCCCCCCGACTCCATCTGCCCTCAGTGAAGCCACATAACAACTTCTAGCCATTTTTTGATCTCCTTTTTCTTCTCCAATCCCATTTTGGGTGGGAAACTTCATTACTGAATGGTAGGAAGAAGGGACTGCCATAAAGGCATGTATCCCTATTCTTCCCATTATAGCGTTGTAAGTCGAACTAGCCTTCACCACCACAAAGTCCAACATCTGTGTTGCTTGCCTTGGTTCCTGACCTATGGTTGTTGGCAACTTGATTATCCCTTCCACGGGGCACTCTACTCCAGCAAATCCATATATCGGCATATCAGTCGGGGTTAATTGAGAATCATTATAACCCATCATTAAAAAGGTGTCGTAGAGCAAGATATCCACTGAAGCACCATTATCCACAAGGACCCTCTTAACCTGGCTGTTTCCTATTATGGGTGTTATGACCAACGGGTCGTCATGAGGAAATTTCACACCCTCTAGGTCAGAATCATCAAAAGTCATTGTTACTCCTGTCCTGGCCCTATTCGGGGCTTCTCCAACAATATGCATAACTTCCCTGGCACATGCTTTCCTGGAGTTCTTGGATAATCCAGCAGCAGTTGGTCCTCCAAAAATCGTGTTTATCACAGGCCCTCGAGGTCGCGACCCTCCAAAAATTGCATTTATAACTGATCCTCTAAGCTGGGGATTCCGCTCCTGATAGTCTTGGTCCCTCCTACGATCTTCAAAGTTCTTTCTCCCATTGTTATTCCTATCCCCTCCTCTAGTGTATTTGTTCAATCTTCCTTTTCGAATGAGGAATTCAATTTCATCTTTCAGTTGTCTACACTCATCGGTGTCATGACCAACATCTTTGTGAAATCTGCAATACTTGCTCTTATCGAGATTGGCAGGATCAGTCTTCAAGGGTTTAGGCCAACGAATATCTCGATCTTTCTCAATTTTCATCAAGATCTGGCTTCTAGGAGCATTCAGCTTAGCATACTCGGTGAACTTTTGTCCAGGCCCTCCCTTCTTCAGGGTTGAGTCATTGCTTTGCTCTGTTCTAGGATACTTGTCCTTTGCAATATATTTCAGATCAGTTTTTCGCTTCTTGCCTCCAGCGGGCTCATTAGTTACTACTGTCTTCTTCATGCTCTCCTCTACTTTGATGTACTTCCCGACGCTATCTTTGAGCTGCAACATGCTTTCAGGGGGCGCTTGGCCAAGGACATCTTGAAGAACTCATCCCTAGTTCCCTGTTGCAGTGCTATCATGGCTATCTTGTCATCAAGGTCCGGGACTTTTAAAGCTTCCTTTGTGAAACGATTCAGGTAGTCTCTCAAGGATGCTGAACTTTTCTCATGAGGGATGCTGAACTTTTCTCATGAGGGATGCTGAACTTTTCTCATGCACTCTCCCACTGATGAACTGCTTAATAAAAGCCTGACTTAATTCAATGAAGGACCCAATAGAGTTCGGGGGCAAACAACTATACCATCTTTGATCCATACCCGACAGGGTTTGAGGAAAGGCCCGACACTTAATAACGTCATTCACGGGCTGCGGCAACACTACATTAGAGAATGTCCTGACATGATTGGCGGGATCTCCAGTGCCATCATAAGCTTTGATAGTGGTCATCTTGAACTTCCTTAAGATATGGGCATTCATTATCTCTTCAGTGAATGGTGGGGTAGGATCGTCAGGATCTCCAAAGGGAAGAAGATTGCTTGGATAAGCCATTGGGACAACAACCCTTCTCTGTATTGGACCATCCAAGTCTATGATAGGGGGAAGATTCCTTCCCCTTGGAGGTAGTGGGGGTCTGGTGTTTTGATGCGCCTCTAAGTCGCGCTTCAGCCTTCGAATCTCAGCCTCGTGAGCCCTGATCCTTTCCTGCACTTCTTGGGAATTCGCCCCTTGGGTGCTCCTAGGACGTTGGCGATCATCAGCCTTTGGCTCTTTGCCAGCACGCCTCCTTCTTGGGGCCACTTCATCATCCGAAGATTCAGAGTCTCTCTCAGTATAAGGACCAGAGAATTCCTGATCCTCAGGGATAGGAGCCAAACCTTGTATATAGGGGGCGATCACCCTCGTGCTTCACTCCGTCCAGCATGTCCACTTCCTCCAACCTCGGGGTAAAGGGGCATCCCATATGGGGGGTTAGTAGTCACAACAGTTGAATACTCATATCCAATGGGTCGAGAATTCACAGGTGTATGTAGTTGTTGAAGTTGGGGATTCGTACCTTAAGTCACCGAGGGAATCGTCCCTTGTGGTTGAGGTTCAGTTGCCCCTATCTGGGCTTCTCCTTGGGTGGCTGCATAAGTTGAATGAGGAGGTACCTCCACGGTTGATGAAATCACTTGGGTTGTCCCCGCTGGTGTTCTTCCTTCAAGGGCTCTAATTGTTCTCCGTGTTTTCGCCATGGTTGTTGTTGTGTTTCCCACAGACGGCGCCAAATGTTATGGATCAAAAATAAAAGTATAATAATTGTTGTATTTATTACTAGGGAACGTGAGCTTCGAGACTCGATTTGACTGCTCTTGTGTTTCGTGACTCGATCTGCCTTAACAAGATGCCTACGTACCTTGTTAATTGCCAAGGATCAAGTCAAAAACGTAGTTCTGATTAATGGGGGTGAGATCCCTTATATAGATGTTGGGAGTCCTTGAATTGGACTAGGGTTAGGAGACTTGGTGATCAAGTCTCAGAATTAGAAGGGACTTTGGAGTCCTAAGTGGTAGGAAACTGTTTCCTTATCCTTTTAGGTCCCTTGGAGGCTAATCTACTGAGATTTTCGTCCTTATCGGGACTCTTCTTAACAACTGATTTTTCCCTTATTAATTAATTATGAAATTAATTAATATTCAGGATTTTGGGTCTTCTTTGTTCCATCAGGCCTGATCTGGTCCATCAGGCCTGATCAATGTGTTAACCTTTTTGGTCTGAATATCATACATCTTCTTATTGGGCCTTGCAGCCCGAATCATGTGTAATTAATGAAATATTAATTACGTAATCAGGATTTATTTATTCCCTATCAAAAATGTAAAACAAATGAGTACTTTTGATATAAATAATTAGCCAAGAAGATGGGTAATATGATAGTACATATTTAGAGTCAACGAAACAAACTAATCTGACAAATCAAATAAATTGCCGAGAACAAGTAAGGTGGGTATTAATAAGGGCATCTTATAAAACCTCTGCTCGCTAGTTCCTTCTCCAGTTATCCATAAGAAGGATAAAATGAAATGTATAAAACATTTCCCCAAACAAACAAAATGATCATGATCTTAATCATGCCTCATACCAAAGACTACCAAAGACTGCAAAAACTCCATGTGTCTCGTCTGTGATTACCCCACAGATAAGTTTAAGAGCCCAAATAAATAGGTTACAAAGTTATTTGCCAAGTAGTTAGAATGACATGGATCCAATTGTTATCAATCTTGTACGATATAGACATTATATATATTGAATATATAACTAATTCACAAGAACATTGCTAATTCTTAAATCATATAAGCATATAAGAATTAACAATTAAATTAGGAGAAGGGTTTGAGAAAAATAAAAAGAGATTGGATTTCATCTCGAGTCCAGAAAACTGTCTCCTTAAAGCAGTATCTGTGACGTCCCGCAAATTCGGGGATCTGGATTTGACGTCACTAACACAAAATCCTTTTTAAAACATTTTCGAAAACCTATTATTTTGAAAAGATAATAAAAATCAAAGAATTTAAATCTTGAAAATTTAAAAAGAATTTAAAAAGCAAAACAATTTAAACCCCCTAAAAACATGATCGCATACAGGTTACAGCATTGAAATTAGAATCAACCACTATTATTAATAAACAACATCTTTTACAACTTCAAGTCATCTTCGATAAGAAGAATCACGATTACTCTATTTACAAACCTGATTTACAACTAAATCTCAATAAATAACTCTAACTCGAACCTTCTTCAACAATCCCCTGGATACCTTCTTTGACCTTTGGATAACTTAACCATTCTTACTCTTCGTCTAGCCTTAGCTATCGAACTTGAACAACTTATCTTTAAGCCTTTCTGAAATGGTTATAAGAAAAGCAAGGGTGAGCAACAATGCTCAGCAAGTACCAATATAGCAACAACACTTCGAAATAGTTTAAAAAGAGTTCACAATCTCAGGGTAGAGTTTGCATCAATTGCAAACTGGAAATTTAATCATTCAAAGGAATTACTGAATTGGACTTATCTCATTTTGGCTAAAAGCCAAAGGTTAGGCTGCTGATCAGTCACGCACTAACCCAGAACATGGCATACAACCCTGTTCTCTATACTGGATCCAAGGCACACATTGGCCTACATTTGACCACGAATCTGGTCTGACCACGAATCTGGTCTGACCATAAATATGGTCCACATATTTTTTAAAAACAATCCAATTCTAATAATTCAATTCAATAAAAACATTCATTTCACCATTGACAGCCTCCAGCTCCCAGCTCGGCTTCCAAAAAAAATCCCAATTGTTTCGAATCATTATCGGCAGTTATAAAACATTTAACTCATCGATATGTAAAACATTTATCTATTCTGAACTTGAGAATAGAAAAGCAATATTTGCATAATCATAAGCAGTTGAGTATGAAAAATATTGAACTATTCTGGAATTAGAATAGTGTAGAAAAATTGCATAATAGGTTTCAAAATAGACATCACTTGAACGATAAGTGAAGATAGGGATACTTGCCTTGAATTCAATTCTCAACTCACACCTCAGTCTCGTACTTTATACTTCACAACCTATGCATATCAACTCCCCGATAACCTCTGACTATTTTCTATTTACAGCACATCGTTGCTTTCTTGACTTGTTCCTTATTCGCTTTGCGACACCATTCGACCTTATGTACGTCTTCGATATTGCGCGTCTCGTTCAGATCCTTTACGAGAATAACATAATACTATAATCACTAAATAGTCTATCAGCTTTAACTTATAATCGACAAACTCCGCATTTATAACCCTTCACATATACATGCCACGTACACGAATAAACCCTTAGCACATAATCATTCTTTGACTCTATCACAACTATTCTATAAATCAATACGAGTTCAGACCATATCGAAAATATGACATTATCTCCTCTATTTATTAGACTATCCCCCTGTTATTCCATTTTAATCAATAACCAATCATGATATCAATACTTATTTTGATGTCACATCAAATTAGATATCAATACGAACTTTGATACTCACAACATCCTATACTGAAGTCAACATCAATCATCTATATTAATACCCCCTTTGATATTAACAGCAAAATAAATATCCACACCAATCTTTTCACATAATCAAAATCACGCATAAACTCAAGAACAATTCAAAAAAATTCGAATTAAAATTTGGGAAAAACCCAAAACTCGCTTTTAACCGAATCTTAACCAAAATCATGAAGTCTATATACCAAAATGATCCTCAGGACCTCTATAATCATATTCTAACACCAAATCATTCAAACAATTGCTTGAAATTCAAAATCGAATTTAAAAGAATAATATGAAAATACGAAATTGAAAAATAATTAACCTTATTCGAAGATTTTGATACAGATACGATCGTCTCGTCGAGAGCTTCAATTTAACTATTCATACGCCTCTATCGGATTCCAATAACGTCCTCAAATTCTCGTTTAGTTGCGAAGAACACAAAGAACACTGTTCGTTTCTCTGGATAGTTATAAGATTTTACCGTATAATAATGTTTATCCGTATAAAATAAGGCCCGGTGAAGGCTATTTATATTTACGAGAAATTAGGACCCCGTTGGATCATGTCGGATATAAAAATCCAATAATTAATAGCTAAGAATAAATAAAACCGATCCAAACGGTCCCCGTTTTAGGATAAACATCAAAACCGGACTTTTAAATACAGTTTCGGGGCTCAGCGCTTTTGGTTGCACGTATTACGAAAAGATAAGATAGTAATGCACGTACTACGAGAAGATAATATAATACTTTAATTAAAATATATTGGATAACTATCCATATTGCACGTATATCGACACAATAAAATAATAATTTAATACCCGTAAAACGACCCGGAATCTTTACCGATAAAACCGTACTCCGGATCGAGAAACTCAAAACACGATAAGTGTTTAAAATAATCAAATTAGGCTAGAAATCATTTTTCCGAAATATTTCGGTTTGTAGATTCCCCACACTATTGAAGTTGCGGGTTTCCGAATAATCACAAATAATTTATATTTAATTAGAAAAATGATCAAATAATTCCGCAAATCATTTATAAAATCATATAACAATCAATATTTCAAATATTTAAATAATATATGGCTCATTTCCGAGAATATTAATAATCCAAATTCACAATTATGGCACATATAAACCGCAATTACGGAAAATTATTCACTTATAACTTTATAGAAAATCCATATATAATATTCATAATTTCATTTTTTTACTGCTGATACGATCACAACCACATGTATCACTTAATCACATAACAATTATACTCACATAAATAGTAAATCTATATTTTAGAAACAATATATGAACTTTGGTTTAGAAACAATAATATTTATGAAATTTGAAAATCAATAAAAAATTTAAAAATCTTGATTGAATACACACTTAGACTATACACTATTAAAAAATGGTATCTATACTATTATATTAAAGAGAAAACATTAAAAAATTGGTTGTTGCTCCTTGGGAACTCAAATTGGTAAAAACCGTTTAATATAATTTTAAAAATTATTATATAATAGATATAAGGTTTGAATTCTACCAACAAAATATTAAAATTAAAATTTATAATATGTAATGATAAAAATAACCATTGTAAAAATATTATATAAGGGGTATATGCTTCGAATTTCAACACAAATATATTAAAATTATATTTTACAATATATAGGTGTGTTTGGTATTGCTGTTGCAGACAGCAACAACAGCTTTTCGCTGAAAAGCAGTTAAAAAAATATTTGGTAAAATTTAAAAACTGCTTTTCGGAAAAGTGTTTTTGATCTAAAAGCTGCTGTTAGAAAAAGCAAGCTCCGCCATACTATTAGAAAAAACTGCTTTTCAGCTGTTGCCGAAAGCAGATGTTGATTTCACCATTAAATCATTTAGATTTAATGATATATATAGATTTAATTTAATTTAATTATTTGTATGAAGAATATTGAGGAGATTAAAAAAAATTACGAACATCTAAAGTCATTTCCATAGGACGTTTTTTGAAAATAGATACCAACCCAATCACGGACATTACAAAGTGGGCTATGGGGCCGGTATTTGATTGTCTTAGAAGTTGGGCCATAGACCCATGGGTTAAATTTGTAGATGGGTCAGAAGCAAGAAGAAAGTTTATGAAAAGGGGGAGAAAGGCTATTACGACCTGGTAAATAGACTGAAGGATATGGGGAGATTAGGTGTGAGAACACGCTTGATAAGTATTTGTTTGTTTGTATAAATTGTATGTGTTGTTGTTAATTTTTATGTTGAATTACAGTGAACAGTTATACGGTTTATATAAACGCTTATGGAAGATTCGGTGGTGATGCAAACAATCTGGACATTGATACCAAGAAATCTGTTTTGAAAGCTTCCCCAAGTGTTGTGTGTCTCACTTCTTACTCGGGTACTTTTTTTTTTATTATTTATAAGGCAAATTGATATGCTTACCTTGCGCAAGATTCATTTGTACTGTTGAGTATATTGGATTCTGTGTATTAGCTTCTTATTCACACTTGAGAGAGAGAGAGAGAGAGCTAGAGAGAGGGAGAGGGAGAGCTAGAGAGAGGGAGAGGGAGAGCTAGAGAGAGGGAGAGGGAAAGGGAGAGGGAGAGGGAGAGGGAGCAAGAGAGAGGGAGAGAGAGAGAGTGATGGAGGGAGAGGGAGAGAGAGGGAGGGAGAGGGAGAGAGGGCGTGAGAGAGAGGGAGAGGGGGGAGAGAGAGAAAGAGGGAGGGAGAGGGAGGGAGGGAGAGAGAGAGAGAGAGAGAGAGAGAGAGAGAGAGAGAGAGAGAGAGAGCGAGAGAGGTATCTTATATTCTTATCCTTTCCTTCTAAGGGACCACTGAAATATATCCTTTCCTTAGACCACTGTAGATTGCAAGGAAGTGTAGCCCTATATGAAAGATTTGGAAACTTCTTTAATGTCAACATGCATAAACATTAATATTTCTAACTCAGTTAATAGTAATGTACTAGGCTAACGGGTAGCGGACTAGCGGGTACAGAATAGGGATTGAATAGTTGGTTGGTTGGTTAAATATAGCTTGAAGGAATGCTTTTGTGCACGATTTGTATATTACTCATAATGGCAACACAAGTTTGAGCCCCTCAAATGACCCTTGGATGTTAGTAGGTAATTTTCTGTTCGGCATCCAAGATCATCTTTGTTTATTACTGAGCTATCCTATGGGTATGCCTGGAATAAAATTAATAAAAATGTAAACCATAAAAAATTCTGTTGAAACCAAACTTTCTCCTAAAAAATGAGGATATACAATAGATTAAGATCAGGGGATCTTGGTGAAGGTTTTAGATGCTTGTTTTATACAATTAAGATCAGAATCGTGATTGAGATAAGTGGTCTGGTGGGGTATTGAGAATGATTTTCCACACGTACGTATGTAACTCTTGTGTCTGGTGTACTGGAGAAGTCGGGATATTTGGATAAAGCAGTTGTGGAATCAAGCGTTGGGAATTGGGGGTCAGGTCATATAACTTGGAGTCAAATTTATAGATGCCATGCATGCAAGTAGTTGAAGTTTTCATCATGTAAGAAATCAGCGGAAAGTTGGTTGGTTTCGTAAACCGTATGTTGGCTGTTTTTATTTCATGTGCCTTTAACATCTTGTGTATCAATGAACGCACTTCAGTTTAGTTTTTATTGACTGCATGATATTATATTTGACATGGTCTTTCTGTTGGTGGTATCAGCTAAATGAAGCATTGTGGGACAAGGAGGGTAAACCTGTTGAGCTGGTTGTGGTTAGAGAAAGTGCTGATAGACCATTGAGTCTCGTGGTGGAAGCAGTGAAGACTAACCCAAACACATATAGGTAGGATTTGAACAATCTTATTTCTGTTTTTGATATAGTAGTAGTTTGCGTGAGGACTATGAGCTTTGTAGATTTTTCCGAGTCAGCTTTAGTTGGCAAAGTTTATGTGCCGGAGTTGGTGAGAGTGGAGAGAGATGGCTCTACATATAGGAAAATGAGTTGTTTCCTTTTCCTTTCTTATAAGCGCCCTAATTGTTGTGGGCAATTTATATTTTATATTTTGCTCTTTGATTTCTCAGGTGGCCGGTTCCAGAGCCAAAGTGGTGCACCAAGTTATGAGCAGTGAGGTTTTATTTGGTCTTCAAATTCGCTGTTACCATGATGCAGTATGTGTAGTATCTGTGCCTTTTTATTGATAATTAAATGTTCAAGGTTGTATATATAATATATTACCCTTCGCTTGTGCATATGATAGACAATGTAAGATATTTTTATTTGGTACAAGGTTTCTTGTGTAGGATATTTTTGTATCATCGAATCCTCAACTGTAATACCTATTTTGTTTTTGCTAAATACTAGAAAAAACCGTATGAAATGCCCCACTAGCTTGGCCAGTTTCCATCATCATTCCATTTCAATTATCTTTGATTTCAGATCATGCTCGAAATTAAATTAAATCTCCGAATAATTTAAATAAGAAACTTTTATTTAGATAATTATTTTTTTTAATACTCTTAATTAATATGTTGAAAAATGAGAATCTAACTAAATTTTAAAAGAGTCAAACCTTGAAAATATAAACTACAGAGTTAGGTTTGGAAAATTGTTTTAAAATTTACTTTGAAAGTAGAAGTGGACAAATGAATAAAAATTATTTCAGAAATGAATATTTAAAAGATATTTTTTAAATGATAGATATTAATTTGTTATTTAGGGGATTGACTTGTACCTGAGATTATAAGGTTTCCTCGTGATAATAGGGTTTTTTTTTGTAAATACAGAGGAATTGACTTAAAATTACAAAACTATCCTTTTAAAATTTATTTGTGTAGCAGAAAAATAACACAATCAAAAAAATACAAATTTATTGCATTAATTTATTATATGAAATTGAACTTTTAATTGGACAAATAAATATGGAACTGTGGTAATGGAAGTTAAAGTTTGAGAAGGAGAGAGGATAGATCATAAAAAGCACCGAGCCGCCCCTAATTTCTGTAAGTTTACCGGTAAGATTAATCAAAATCCTTCAATATATATACTAGATCTTGCTCAACCCTTCTCTCGCTACTTGTTTTACAGGTGACCTTTCTTCGTCCCGAGGCGCAACATCTGAGTTCTCGCTGCTTGATTAATTTCAGGTATTATTTGTTTTTTTATGTTTATTCTATTAAATGAACTGTGTAATGTTTATTTAATTCATGACTTATGTGTTATGTGCGTGTGAATTGTGTTATGTGTACTGATACTGTGTAATAGTTTGTTACCTATTTCTGAGTTGTACCTTCCTTTTCGACCAACATCATAGATTTGAATTAAGCCATTGCTTTAACAGAGGTTTAGATTAAGAACTGAGGTTTAACAGAGGTTTAGATTTAGAGGCACTTATAAGTTTAAACCCACAGGTAGTGATAACCCTCATAATTACATATGTTTTGTTCCCTTCTTTTTTCTGGCACATTTGCAGTCTCCTGTTATATGATACATTCCGAGTATCCGCTTTTAATTTTTTTTATCTTTAAATCGATAGGCATTTGTTTGAAAATGTAAACTTATATCAAATCCATAACAAGCACAAATATATTAATTTATACTGGAAAATTCCTACTTTCTACATCATAAAAAAGGGTATTACCAGCTAAGAGAACTAATACTTTCAAAACTCATAATAGATTATGTGCTTTCAACTTAAAAATTCCCTACGAGAACTTTCCGGTGGCAATAGGAGAACTGTATGTGTGTAATTTCATTCGACTTGGTATTGTAGATTAGTTCGATTTTTATATCCATAACCTACTTGTCTAGATTGTTGTTGTTTTGTATATGTATAGGCTATAGCTTGCTTGTGTAGATTTGAGATGATATCTAATTCATACTCTCATTGATCTGTAATTTGAACTTCAGATTGTACGTACAACTATCTGTGTGTGTGTATTACTTTATTATTATTGAACTTATATATTATATTAGTTCGATCATGATCTCCATAACCTGCTTCTCTATATTATTGTTGTTTTTGTATGTGTATTAGCCTGTTTGTGTAGATTTTTCTGGTTGGTAAAACACTATGTCTATATTGTGATCATGAATTTTACTCAAGTTGAGGATGTGGATGCCCGCCCTACCAGTTCTCCTTTTTACCGCCTAATGCATTTTTATATTCATTTTCGATCCAGATTTTTGTTTGTAAAAAAATGGGGACCAAGGTGCTTAGCATAGCCGAACGAGGCAATCTTTATGAGGAAATGCGTGGAACGATTGTTGGTATCTATGGCAAGAATTATAAGGTCCTTGGCGGTGGAGCATTTGTAGTAGTTGGTTCAAGCCAATTGGTGTTGACTGCTGCCCACGTTGTAGACGAAGAGGACATAGAAGATTTGTATATTGTCACGTTTGAAAAAGAACTATTTCATGTTGAACAAGTGAAGTCTAACAAGAAAAGAGATATTGCATTGCTTGCTCTTAAGGACCAACATGATATGTCAGTAGATGATGGGTTTGAGTGTGCGGATCTGTGTGAAACAAATGAATTAACTGTAGGTTCAGAAGTTCATTTTATTGGTCATCCCGGGCAACAAACTTTCATATACAATGTTGGTAACATCTCGTGTGCAGAAAAAACCTATGATATCTTCTATGATCTTTCAGAAATAGATTATTATCCTGAGTTGAAGATGGAGGAGAGGGTAGATGACTTCAGAGGGCTTTCCGATTCACTGAAGTTAGTTCAAGTCAAGAATATGCATGGTGGTGGGAGGTATGGTGGCACTGGGGCACCAATTTTGGATTGTGATGGTAATATAGTGGGTTTGTATAGCTTCAGTTTCCAAGATGAAGATTATGCTATCCATGTTGCCGACATCAGAGCAACCATCGACAATTTAATAGTGAAGACTAAGGCAATGGCCAGCAAGAAAACTTGAAAAAGCTAGAAGAGCCATTAATTATTGACTGTTAGCAAAATTCAGATATATGACTAGTGCGGAATATATCTTACTCTTTAATCCTTATGGGGATCTATTCACTGACTAGAAAAATGACCTAGTTTCTCTCATCACTCTATCGATATGGATTCTTGTAATAAAAATGTTAGCTCTTAAATTATTGTATATTGCCTTGAATATACATTTTATAATAATTAGTTTATCCCAATTTGTGTAGACTGGGTAAATTGAGAAAGTAATTAGAAGTGCCTCTTTTTCCATCTATACTTTACTTTCTTGAATTCCTACACTTAACTCCTTTTTCAAGCTAGTTCTCTTCTAGAAACACGATTTAATCGACAGCTTAATCTTTTAAGAAAAAATATCAACACTTAGTGATTATCTTCAATTTAACTTGGTGTTTGATGTGTATAGGTGCTGCTTACTGCAATTGAAATGAAGGTTTTGCATATTTGGGTTTGAACGTTTTGTCTGAGTTATATCTTGTTGTAAATCAGAAAAACTGATAAGTTGATGTAGTTCTTCGGCTGGCTAGACTTTTGGTCATTTGGAGAACTAGCTTTATAGCTCGTATAATGCATAAACATATTTTAGATTGCGCGAATGGATGTTATTTTAGTTGGAGTTGTAGACAATATTTCATGTTTTGCCCCTTCTATGTATTTTTTTTTAGCAAAAGAAATTTCATTAATGAGAAAGATGATCATTAAGTAAAATCTCCAACACACAATGCGGAGGAGATATAAAAACATTATAGCAACCTGTCAAACCGGGGATTCTAGCTAAACTATGAGCTACCCCATCTGCGTGCTTCTTAACATGACTAAACCCCAAATCACTGCGACTCTGCATAATTCTAAAGCAAGCTTCCAATATGTTCCCAACTTCCACAAAGTACTCAGAGTGTTGTTGAAGTGCATGAATTACCAGGCTAGAATTGCTTTCAATAACCACTTGTTTGAGCTGCAACTCTTGTAACCAACACCATAAGCTTCTGCTTCAAACACATTTACTTGACCTGCAACCCTCTAATTTTTTCCCATCATAAATTGACCATGTTCATTCCTGATGACCATTCTAACCGCAAAGTCTGGATCTCCCTCTTTAACCAATGCATCTACATTTAGTTTCACTCATCCACTCATAGGCGGTTTTCACTTTTTCATACTGGCAATCTCAGAATTCAACTGAACCATAGGTAGCTATTTGTTTTTGTTTGCATCATGCCAATCATTAATCTGTTTTGAGCTCATCTCCCAAATTAGACCCGCCTCCATCTCCTTATTCCCCCAGACCTTTTTTTCTTGCAAACCAAATTCCTGTTAACACTTTCGTAATAGTGACCAATCTTTCCATTGTCTCTGTGCTTAACTTGTCCAACAACCAATCTGCTGCATATTCTACATCACTCGTATCATAGCTAAGTCCAGCCTTCTGCCAAAACTTACTCGCATACTCACAGTCAAAAAAGAGGTGCATGACATGCTCACTACCTCTGGTACACATTGGACAAATGATTGGAATGTGAACACCTTTATCATTTAATAAGTTACTCACAGGAATGTTGTTTTTACAGAACCTCTAGAAAAAAACTTAGTATTTTAGACTAAGCTGTGAATCATTGAGACTCTATATGAGTGAGATACATTATGTGTTAGTGATGTGTATTTATTGGAACGTGTTCTCCTCTTCGAGGGGATTCCAACGCATATTTACACGCTCAAAATGATTAAAAGGTGAATGAGAACTGATATTCCAAAGTTTTACCTTTTAATATGAAAAGTGGTTTTGTACCACATCGAGAGTAGTACAAACCTATTCCTTAGTTTTTCTTATAAATACCATGTACCACATCGAAAAGAAAATCAAGTCATTTCAAGCCTCTCCTTATAAATAGAGTCTTAGGGCACCAGTTTATTAAGTCGAGGAAATAAGAGTCATCTCTTTCATTCTCGGTCTCTTTAGTCTTAAATTTTTCCAATATTCCGGTGATAGTTCTCGGGCTCAGTTCAAGTTCGCTGAGAGTATATTCGATCTATCGATTATACTAGTATCTCGTTTTATCCTGGGAAGCAGGTCGCTAAACACGGATGGTGCGGGGCGAAACTGCTTTAAGGAGACAGTTTTCTGGACTCGAGATTAAATCCAATCTCTGTTTGTTTTCTCAAACTCATCTCTTAATTTAATTGTTAATTCTTATATGCTTATGTGATTTAAGAATTAGCAATGTTCTTGTGAATTAGTTATATATTCAATATATATATATAATAATGTCTTTATCGTACAAGATTGCTAACAATCTTAAAGCAGTTTTCTTCAATTTTCATACTTTCTTGTGAGTAGACGCAAAAGTCAATTTAATTGTTTAAATTGGATTTATTTATGGGTAAATGAGTGGCCATTATTTGCCTCATTAATTAAATTAAATTTAGTGTGTTAATTTCTTTGATCACTTGTTTCCATGTGCTTGAAATTAATATAAATTTGATTTTAAGTGGTGCTTTGTTTAAGCATAACAGGTACGAGGCAAAAGTAAGCACAAAGTTGTTGGATAATTGGTTTCTTATAAGGCTATTGATGCTTTAATGGTTATTGATTTATGATCAACTTATATTCAAGTGGACATATTTGGTGATATCTCTCTCGGGTTGATCATTATAAATTGGTAGATTAAACCCAAATTTATAATTCGTCCATGTTTCGCTATTAATGGATAGCTTATTATGTTTTGTTAACATGGTGATTGATAATATATATGAGCTAGAGTTTCTTAATTCTGAATTGATTTCGGAATTATTAGTACACTGATACAAGAATCGTATATGCTATAGTTTACATGCGTGTTTGCAAGTTCATAATATGATATTGCTATGCAATTAAATGATATGGCTACATAAATGTGACCCTTCATGATGGAACTTGATTATTTGGTGATTAATTTTTTAATCATTGTTGAGTGATGATAAGGCATCAATTATTATTGTTTAATCTTTAATAATGAAGTTATATCACAAACTTGTAATACTGGATAAAATGCAGTAACATGTTTGTTGTTAAATAATGTGACGAGTTGTGCAGCTGAAGTGAACCAGATTTACAATTGTTCAGGATTCTCCACATTAAAAAACCTAATGGGCCTGGAGTACAGGTTATGGGTCGGCACATAAATTATATTTTTCTGGTTGGATTTTTCCTCCAATTAAATAGTAATTTTACGTGTTGGTGTCGGTCTGCTGCGGCAGTGACACACGAGCCTATTATAGTGATCCATATGATACTTAATACGGCAAATATTGATATCAGTAGTTATGCTGAACTTCGGAGAGAATCCGAAAAGTTGTTAACCCTAACGCATCAGTTGATCAAGGATCACTGAATGTGGGGTTTATTGAAGATTTATGTTCTTCCTTGGGCCTTTTCTGGTTGTACCAGTAGGTGAGCCAGAAATGTAGGTTTGTGTGAACCATGTAAATATTTTAGAGAAATTCGGTAATTGAATTTTTAATGATAAGAACCACGGGAAGTTCTTTAAACATGATATTAAAATCTTATAGGTTTTAATGAATGACGTAAAACCCGCTCAGATGAGAGGTAGTGACACGATACGTGTTTACTGTCTGGTTTGATAGTAAAACATTTGTCACTCGTACTCGTAGTCGAGTCAATATTGAAGCTAAATAGAGAGATGTGTGCTCTATAAACTCAAGGGTAAATCCAACTTAATACAAATAATTAAGATGGTAGTGAATAAATTTGATGATGAATAATCACCGGGCAAATTCTATTTGCAACGTGAATATTTATGAGGTCGTTGCACCTTACTCGCATTAAATAAATGGAGTAGATGCAGACTTGAGTTGCGCTCTGAGAGAGATGCAAAACGATTGTGATCAGCTCAGACTATCACTGAATTTGAGGATATTAGTTACGAAGGGCTAATCGTTCCTTAAACATGATACCACAGAATGAAATAATTAAATTTCCTATTAGTTTTGGAATATTTTCTGACATTCTGTAAAATATTAAAATTGTGGGGGTATCTAAAATAGAAAATTATTGAATTTTCTATGAATAGTGGAATGTAATTAAACATTCTTGAAAATAATTCAAATGTAGGGGTATCTCGAAACTTGATACCAACACCTCTGTTGGTAGCATGAGATCCAAAATCAATTGAGATATTTTGGATGGATACATAGACAATGGTTGAGTCTAATAATATCCGATATATGAATTTAATTTTTGAGATTCGTAAGAATACTATTACAGAGTTTAGGAATGCTTATGCGATAAGCTAGTAGATCCTAGTAGATATGTAATTAAAAGTCATCTAAATCAACTTACGAGTTATTGGATGAATGTGAGGATGAACCTGCAGAGAGCAAAAGACTTGGATAATTGCTAGTCCCGAATGTCTTGATAATTTGCTTGAAGGTGAACTCGTAAATTTAATATAAGCAATGCGCTTTTCGTATAATTTCTTGATAAGTGAATATATCAAGAGAAAATTTGACTATTACTGAGAGTCAATAAATCAAGATTTTCTAGCACGTGTACTAGAAAATGGATTGTGCATGTTCTCTCTATGTCCTTTGTGGGGGAAAGGATGTTAAGAAATAGAGAGAGTGGTTCTGTTTGACAGAATCTTGTTTAAAAAAAATATATAGATCTTCTTACGAGATAGAAGCATTAGGACCCAAATGAATTTTTAAATTGGAAAAATATATCTGGGTCTGAAGGAAGTATAGGGTCAGACTGATATAAAAATATTACAGTCGAAAGTGATGACCTTATATAATTTATGAAATATTCTCGAGTTTTGAGAATAAGGTTCATTAAGATGATACTAAAATTATCGTATTGTGAAATTTAAAAGTGCATCAATGAACATTCAGATGGTCTTTCTAAATAGATATTTGGAGAAATATCTATTTACGTGAACCCGAGGGTTGCTCTAGATAAAGCAAGAGTAGAAAATCTGTATTTTCGGTGAACATGTTGAGTGAAACAACATTGACACGAAATAATGGCATATTAAATTTGATATTGTTATGATAAGCAATGGCTTCAAATAAATGACATGGTTGTCATTTTGAGGACGCTCAAAATTGGTTGCTATGTGAATAAGGATTTCCAGTTTAAGGACGCTTAAACTCGGTAATGATGCAAACTGAAATTGCTGGTTTTGGGGACGCTAAAAGCTGGTAATATCAATAACAAGTGAAGCCTTAAGTAATAACTAGTAAAGTTATTTCATAAATGTGAAATATGTCAATATGAGATGTCAAACTGATTCAAAATCAGAGAATTGACAAGTGTGCATGTGTTATTTACACATGATATGCAAGTCATTATTGATTGCATGTGAGTGATCTGATCATTACGAGAAGTAATGGCAAGAGGATCATCTCTGAAAATCTTGATGAGATTGAAAAGTTTTTATTTGAAGATTACAATCTTCGTGACTTTAAAAGTTTTAGATGATACATGTCACATGTTGGTGATGTGAATTTTGAAGAGATCAACGAAGCTAAAGTTGTCATAGCTGGAATGGATTTATATTTATCCAAGCGTAGATGAACAAGGATCTCTCAAGAAGGATTGCAAGTCTGTTGTACTTTTTAAAATTGTACAAAATTAGACATAGGCTACACAGTTGGTAAACTGGGTAGATACACGAGTACAATGGAAATTGGTCACTTGGAAGTGA
This sequence comes from Apium graveolens, assembly GCF_009905375.1. Taxonomy (NCBI): domain Eukaryota; kingdom Viridiplantae; phylum Streptophyta; class Magnoliopsida; order Apiales; family Apiaceae; genus Apium; species Apium graveolens. The sequence goes on from NC_133655.1 coordinate 1,891,943, forward strand.
TTGCAATGAGATTTAAGGTGTATGATATATGCTCGTGAGCTTGGACTGCAATACGAAAGATATCTAATTGTACTATGTGAATATATTATGTAAATTAAATATTTGACTTTAAGAACTTAAAAGTCATTCGAGAATACATTTCACACTTAGCAGTCGTGTCATGGAAATCCTAAACTTAGCTCGATTCATGATGGAATACGAGTCTGGTGCATAAAATAAATGCAGTTAAAAGGCTGAGTAGCCACTTTGTAAGGATATTCCTAAATGACAAGGAAAATGTGTCTTCAATATGCATATATCGTGTAATCAATATGCAAATTGGGAGATCACATTATTGTGTATGAAATGGTATGTCTCACATCTATGATGAGGACATAATACCATTAAACAACTATTCTTAACGAGAATTATCATGATTGACTATGTAAAGTCAAATGATAATGTTTGAATCCACTAACCAGATGGTTAAACTGAGCGAATCTGTTTAAGCCAAGGGAATCTAGTTAGACCGAGAGATAGTTGTCAAATCATCGAGAGGAATGAGCCTTGCCTATTGCTTAACGGCATCATGGTGGACACCCAACCTTGCTGACTGGAGATCCCAAGAACTTGGTTCAATGGGACAACTAAATCATGATGACCAAATCACTGTGGGGGTAACCACTGGCCTATTTCTATGATGATAAAACAGTGAGACCCGTAAGGTACGAGGTTAAGTTTTATGCTTTTAATGATCTTTGACGAATACAAGGATTTCAAGTTTGAATACATAATATTCGGTTGAGTAAACGCGTGTTACTCTATAAGATAAAGATCACCTATGTAAGAGAGAAGTATGGCCGCTTCAAAGGAGAATTGTGAGGCACAATTCTTTAGAAACTCTTGCGGAACCAGGACGATGTTCCAGGGCCAAAATGGACATAATCATGAGAACTGAATGAGTTAGGAAAGATATAGTGATGAGTATGTCATCGTTTACACAAACGATCGAACAGTTCAAGGACATCGCGTCATACTGTCTACCAGTAAAGTCGATATACTTATTCGAGCGAAGGTTCAAGGAGCATTCTCTACCTATCGTATGCTATATCTGACCGCCGGAACTATCACCAAGTCAAGCTTCGCGTCTGTCTGTCTATGTGGTGCGTGCTACTGGACCATCAATCTCATTTGTGGGGGATTGTTGGACAAACTTAGTATTTTAGACTAAGCTGTGAATCATTTTGAGACTCTATATGAGTGAGACACATTATGTGTTAGTGATGTGTATTTATTGGAACGTGTTCTCCTCTTCGAGGGGATTCCAACGCATATTTACACGCTCAAAATGATTAAAAGGTGAATGAGAACTGATATTCCAAAGTTTTACCTTTTAATATGAAAAGTGGTTTTGTACCACATCGAGAGTAGTACAAACCTATTCCTTAGTTTTTCTTATAAATACCATGTACCACATCGAAAAGAAAATCAAGTCATTTCAAGCCTCTCCTTATAAATAGAGTCTTAGGGCACCAGTTTTATTAAGTCGAGGAAATAAGAGTCATCTCTTTCATTCTCGGTCTCTTTAGTCTTAAATTTTTCCAATATTCCGGTGATAGTTCTCGGGCTCAGTTCAAGTTCGCTGAGAGTATATTTGATCTATCGATTATACTAGTATCTCGTTTTATCCTGGGAAGCAGGTCGCTAAACACGGATGGTGCGGGGCGAAACTGCTTTAAGGAGACAGTTTTCTGGACTCGAGATTAAATCCAATCTCTGTTTGTTTTCTCAAACTCTTCTCTTAATTTAATTGTTAATTCTTATATGCTTATGTGATTTAAGAATTAGCAATGTTCTTGTGAATTAGTTATATATTCAATATATATATATATAATAATGTCTTTATCGTACAAGATTGCTAACAAGTCCAGCCTTCTGCCAAAACTTACTCGCATACTCACAGTCAAAAAAGAGGTGCATGACATGCTCACTACCTCTGGTACACATTGGACAAATGATTGGAATGTGAACACCTTTATCATTTAATAAGTTACTCACAGGAATGTTGTTTTTACAGAACCTCCAGAGAAAAATTCTTGATTTATGTGGGATCTCCATTTTCCAAATTCCATTCCATCCTCTCACTGTAATATTATGCGCCATACTCGTCTGATTGTCCTGCCAGTGCCTATAACCAAACTTGACAGAATATTTACCATTACTTGTTATGCTCTAGGCAATTCTATCTGATACTTCATTTTGTGGAATACGCGTCTGAAGAATGCATTTAACATTATCAGAATGAAAATCTTGTTCTACTTTTGTCACGTCCCATTCTCTGATGTTTGGACGGAAGTTTTCACAAACTTTATCATTCCTGACATTGTTCCTATGATGATCTTCAACCTTGTAATTCCTTTTTCCTCTCAACCAAGAATCTTGAAAAATTCTAATAATCTTTCCATCGCCCGGTATCCATCTATAGCCACTACACCTATACTCTTTAGCTTCCCATATTCCCGACCATATAAAACTTCCCCCAGACCCCTTCTTTGCTTGCAGAATATTGCAGTCCTGGAAGTATTTAGCTTTGAAAATTCTGGCGACCAAAGACATAGGATTACATAAGAAATTCCAGATATGCTTTCCGAGGAGAGACAGGTTGAAACCATGAAGAGACCTGAAACCCAAACCTCCATTACTCTTAGCCACACACATCTTGTCCCAAGACATCCACTTGATCCCTTTCTTATTGTTGCTGTTATTAGTCCACCAGTAACTATACATCGCTCTTTCCATTTCTTGACAAAGTGACTTGGGGATAAGAAAACAAGACATGCTATACGACGGTAGAGATTGTGCTACATTCTTAATCAGGGCTGTTTTACCAGCTTTTGAGAGTAGCTTATTACACCAGCCTTGAACTCGTTTCCATAGCCTTTCCTTCAGAAAATTGAAAACCCTTTTCTTCGATCTCCCAACCAGCGAAGGTAAGCCCAGATATTTACTTTCCTCTATATCATTTCTAACTGTCAAAACATCCATAATCTCCTGTTGTTTGTCTCGTCGAACATTCGCACTAAAGAAGATGCCCGATTTTTGATAATTCACCACTTGTCCTGATAACCTTTCGTAAGAATTTAACACATTCTTGATTGCCTGCACTTCATCCATATTCGCTTTGAAAAAAAGGAAACTATCGTCAGCAAATAATAAATGAGTGATAGCTGGTGCATTCAGACTGACCTTACACCCATGAATCGCATTATTAGACGCTGCTTCTTTGAGTGCATTGGATAATCCTTCAACGCACAACAAGAACAAATAGGGAGAAAGAGGATCGCCTTGTCGCAATCCCCGACCAGGTAAAATAGGGCCCACCAGGGTACCATTTATGCACACCTTATACTCCACTGTTGTAACACATAGAAGCATCCATCTTATCTATTTTTGATCGAACCCCATTTCCTCCGTCCTGTGCCTTAGATAAGCCCAACTCACTCGATCATAAGCCTTGCTTATGTCGAGTTTTAGTGCCACCTCCCCTTCTTGACCTTTATTCTTCCTTTTCGTATGATGGATAACCTCGAATGCTATTAATACATTATCTGTAATGCTTCATCCAGGCACAAAAGCAGACTGGTTTTCCGAGATTGTGGCCGAGAGGATAATTTTCAGTCTGTTCGCAAGAACCTTTGCCAAAATTTTTATACAGAACGTTGCACAGTGCAATATGACGGACCTCAGACATTCTTTCCATATTGTCCTTCTTCGGTATGAGCACCAGTGTCGTGTTATTAAGCTCGGGTGGGAATGAAACATCACGAAGCCAACACTTGCAGCTCTCAAAAATCTCCTTTCCAATCAGCCCCCAAAAATGTTGAAAAAAAGCTGGACTAAACCCATCTGGCCCAGATGCTTTATCTGGGTGCATTTGTTTAATTTCCTTGGTAAACTCATCAAACTCCAGCTCCTTTGTAAGCATAGTATTCTGCCTATCTGTTATCACCCTGTTCTCAGAATTTCTGTGTTGGAAATTATTCCCATTATCACCTGCAAAAACACTTGTAAAGTATTGGATAGCCATATTACACATCTCTTCATGGTTATCAATAATTTCATCTTGTTCATTTCTCAGAAACACAATACGGTTTGCCTTCTTTCTTATTGTATCTTGTGCATGAAAGAATTTAGAATTAGTATCCCCCTCCGAGAGCCAAAAAGCTTTTGCTCTTTGTTTCCAATAGGTCTCCTCTTGCTTCAATAAATCATCAAGTCGATCCTTCTCGATGAAAATAATTTCGAATTCCCTCTTCATCAACTCTGTTACTCAAGACATCCAGAACCTCTTTTTGCTTTTCAACCTTATCCCTGAACTTATAAAAAAAATTCCTTCCCATTTAGCCATAAGGGAGGAGACTGAGAGCAATTTTGGTAGCAGATATACAGTAGGTATACCACTCCAGAAATTCGAAACCACGTCATGAAAGGAAGGTTCTTTCAGCCACACATTTTCAAATCTAAATCTAAATTGCTTAATGGAACAAGAATTATTCGGTAAGTCCATGATTATATGGTCATGTTATGGATGAAAAACTAAGATTATTGTTTGCTATATTTATTGCTAAGGTTCGGGAGCTCAAGGCCTTTAATGGCTGCTCTCGTGTTTCGTAGCTTAACTCTGCATTTACGAGATGCCTACGTATCTCTGTGAATTATAGAATCAAGCCAAAAAACGTAGTTCTGATTGGTGGGGGTGAGACCCCTTATATAGGTGTTAGGAGTCCTTGAATTGGACTTGGTTTAGGAGACTTGGTGGGCAAGTCTCAGAATTAGAATGGACTTAGGAGTCCTAAATAGTAGGAAACTGATTCCTTATCCTTCTAGGTCCCTTGGAGGCTAATCTGCAAGGATTTATGTCCTTATTGGGACTCTTCTCAGTAGCTGATTTTTTCCTTATTAATTAATTACGAAATTAATTAATATTCAGGTTTTTGGGCCTTTTTTATTCCATTAGGTCTGATCTGGTCCATCAGGCCTGATCAATGTGTTAACCTTTTGGTCTGAATGTCATACATCTTTTTATTGGGCTTAGCAGCCCAAATCATGTATAACTACTGTAATATTTAATTACACAATCAGGATTTATTTATCCCTATCATTTGCCCCCCAACTTTTGGGAAATCGTATAAGATTTAGCAAAAGTTAAGTTCGTTTGATCCCTTTCAGGGTATCGTTTTGCGTAAAGTGTGGAGCGACCTACACATTTACAACGATTTGCCTTGTACGCGGCTTCAGGGTTGTTCAAAAACATCCCTCTTTATTTTCTTACCTTCTCCCTATTTTTAGGAATTTTCTGGTATTTTTCAGGAATTTTCCCTTTTTTCCGAGATTTTTCCAAATTTTCTGCAATTTTTCACAAATATTCTCAAACTTTCAGCCCTTTTTCGACCAGGATCCTAGTCGAAATTTCGACCTGGATCCTAGTCGAATTTTGGGCCAGCTTTCCAATCCTGGTCGAAGAATTTCGACTAGAATCCATTACCTGGATTTCGACCAGGATCCTAGTCGAAACTTTGACCTGGATTTTGGTCGAAAACTTGTCTTTCTTTGCTTCCTGGTCGAAGGAATTCGACTAGGATTCACGACCTGGATTTCGACCAGGATCCTAGTCGAACCTTCGACCTAGATCTTGGTCGATACTTGTGTGCTTATTTGCTTCCTGGTCGTTAAGTTTCGACTAGGATTCACGACCTGGATTTTGATCAGGATCCTAGTCGAACCTTCGACCTGGATTTTAGTCTAGGTTTCTGCCTTCATTCTTGAAAAATATTGTGTTCAAGAATTCGACCTCAATCCTGGTTTGGCTTTCGACCTCAATCCAGTTCTATTATACCCGTAATTTTCGGGTGTCTGTTCGAAAGATTTCGAACAGAATTCACGAGCTGAAATTCGTCCTCAATCCTGGTCTTATTGGGCTTCCTTCTTATCCAATTTGGATTGGGCCTTATCTTTTTTAGGGCTTTGATTTGGGCCTTTCTATTTTTCCAAATCCTAATTGGATTTGGGCCTTTCATTGGGCCTCGTTATTTTTCCAAATCCTTATTGGATTTGGGCCTTCTATTTTCCAAATCTTAATTGGATTTGGGCATTCCATTGGGCCTCTTTATTTTTCCAAATCCAAGGATTTGGGCCTTCTATTTTCCAAATCTTAATTGGATTTGGGCCTTCTGGGCTTTAATATATCAAAACATCTTTTATTCTCGGGAATTTTTATTTAATTTCTTTGGAATATTCTGGAATGTTCCATTTTCTGGGCCTTTTTCTTTGGGCTTTTATCCTTACTGGGCTTTTTGTCCCTTCAACTTCACTTTTTCTCCTATATAAAGGAGTGAGTAGAGTCTACTACTCCTCACTTTCTCATTTCTAAATTCTCCTTCTTTCTTCTTCTGTTAAAAATCTCAGAGCAATAACAGTAGGTCGAAGTATCTTAAGCCCCAAAGCCTTTTTCTAGGAGCATTACTTCAGGTAAGACTTCTCCCTTTACTTCTTGTGCTTGTTTTTGCATAGTTTGCGTTTTAAAATTGTCTCCTTATGCGCCTTTTTTTTCCAAATGGTTGATAAGAAAATGACCGGTTTGGCCAAGATGAATGTGGCCAGAAAGTCCAATGAATTCCCCATTCGGTCAAGGTACACTTCCTTGATTGATATGATCAACACCCGAGGGGACGAGTACCCGTCAGATGCGCATCTAGACGCGCATGACCATATCAGCGCCTTGCGGGATCCAAAGGAGCTGGATAAGTTGAGTAGTTGTTTCAAAATCAAGGATCCTTTGAAGCTAGTTCTTGCAGGTCCGGCCGACAGGGCCTGTCAGTGGAGGAAGGACGCACTATGCGTCTATAGGGATACTTTAAAGGCAGGTATCAGACTCCCCTTTCACCCATTTATCCCTGTTTTGCTAGCTGATGTGGGCATCAGCCCTTGCCAACTCCCTCCTAACTTTTGGAGGTTGATTATGTGCTATCTGTCGCAATGTGCCAAGCACAATGTCTCTACCTATGTTGCTGTTTTGAGAAAGATTTTCCAGTTCAAGAACAGTCCTGACAAGAATCCGGGGTGGGTTTCTTTAAACCAGCGCCCAACCGTTCCTCACATAGTGAACGGGAAGTCCATCCCTGACAACAACTTGGGGTGGAAGAAAGATTTTTTGTTCGTCGTTTGGGAGGGTGGCGATTGGGGCACCCTATTTCGCTTGTCTTTTGGGCTAGCCGTAGATGGGAGCCCTAACGATATAGTTTTGTCTGCGGAGGAGACCAGCGCTTTCTACCTCCTTACTCAAATAACGGGACTTCCCATTCTTGGGATCTCATCAGGGAGACCGTTCTTGTAGAACGCGGCCTTTCTCCCGTTCCTAAAAAGAGTATGTTTCCTTCCTTCTCTAGTTGTCTTCATTTCTTTCATTTTATACTTTGCTAATTTCTAAACTCACTTACCTTATTTGTTGCAGTGGCTGAGAAGATAGAGGAGGCTACAAAGCCTAAAGATCTGGAAACGACCAGGATGAGGCGTGCTGGAAAGGTCTTCAAAGACCCGCGCCTTGGGAATCGTTTCCCGGAGTTCCTACTCCAGGCAAAGAAACCAGGCGAGGAAGGCCCCAGCCAAGTTTTACGTACCAAACAAAAACCAGGGTCTTTCTTCCAACCTGCTTGGGGAATCCGGGGCAAAGATTCGATTGTTGGCAACACAGCGCTTGCCAAGGAATGGTCTAAGCATTCCATTTCCCCGGTTGACTAACAAGACTTTGTCCTTCAACATGACTTGGAGGTTAACGAGCTTTTCGGAGCTCAGGCTTTGGCGACGGTACGTCTTTTTCCTTAGCCATTCATAGTTGCCTTTTTGAATTTTCTCATCTTTTACTTTTGCTGTGTTTTTTATAGGCGAACGCCCATTTTCAAGGGGCGATTCACCAAGCCAAAGCTTGGAAGGTTGGCCTCGAGGATGCGAACAAGAAGCTGGAGGAGGCCAACCAAAGAATAGAGGCCCTTGAAGCCCAACTTGCCTCATCAACTTCTGAGTTGGAAATGGCCTGGGCTGAGAATGTTATCCTCAAGGCTCAAAAGGACAGGGCCTTTGACGGCTGGATGGATACTCAGGAATTCAAGGATTTAGTGGTGGAGCATGATGCCCTCCTTCATCCAGTCAGCTACAAGGAAGGCTGGGACGCCGATGTGGAGGCTATTCAGGACGAGTTCCCAGAAGTCCTTGAACAGTCTTCCTTCCCTCGTGTGCGAGTTCCAGCACTTGGGGGCGTTGCAGATAAGCTCGCCGATTTAATCAAGGATGGCCCATTAGGGAGTCAAGGCCAAGGTCAAAAGAGAAAGGAGCTTAAATCCAGCTCTGAAGAGGAGGAATCTTCTTCTGAGGAGGAGCATGAGCCTGTTATAAAGAAGGTCAGGGTAGAAGAGCCTCTAAAGCCAGCGTCTCCTGCAGTATCCAAAGCGCCCGAAGATAGTTCTGAGGGAACCTTTGCGGAGACTTCCGAGGGGACTTCTGAGGGACCGACTGAAGAGACATCCGAGGAGACTTCAGATAGTGGTTCTGAAGAATCCCAGCCTTCCAAGGCATAAGTATCTATGTATTTCTTCTTTCTTAGACAATATTGAACTTTGTAATTGATTTTTATTATTTTCAGTCGTATTTTGCCCAGGTATCTTCGTATTTTTTCTTTTGATTTTTCAAACTCAAGTTTATAACTTGGTTTTATCCTTCACAATGCATCAATCTGAGATTAAGTCGAAGGCTTTATATTATAACTTGGTATACTTGATACCTTACATGAAATGGGTTCAACCTTGATAAAATCTAAACATATCTTCTATATAAAAAAAATCATACTCAAGCAAAGGTTCAAGGTGCTTTTAAACCTACTTGTCACACTGACAAGTGAGAATCGTACTTTAACTGTTCTACACATAGTAAACCTTCAGGTTTTGGGCATACCAAGTTCTCGGGACTTCAAAACCATCCATAGTCTCCAGCTTGTAGGTTCCTCTACCCTGGACGCTCTTGACTTTGTACGGCCCTTCCCAATTTGGGGCAAGTTTTCCTTTCTGCCCTACGCCAGAAGCTTCCACTTTCCTCAAGACTAAGTCACCTTGTTTGAAAAACCTTTCTTTAACCCTTAGGTTATAGTAGAACGCAACTTTTTTCTGATATTCCACTATCTTCACATGTGCCTCATCTCGTACTTCATCAATTAGATCCAGGGCTAACCTTTGCCCTTCTTCATTTTCCTCAGCATTGAAAGCTTGAATCCTGGGGGAGGAATGTGATATCTATACAGGAACAACTGCTTCTGCACCATATGCTAACATGAAGGGAGTTGCTCCAGTCGTGACTCTACAGGTAGTCCTATAGGCCCATAGTATAGGGAGTATTTCATCCACCCAGTTATTCCTTGACTTCTCGATCCTCTTCTTTAGTCCATCCAAGATTATTCGATTTTCCACTTCCGCTTGCCCATTGGCTTGCGGGTAAGCCACAGAGGTGAATCGCATATCAATTTCATTTTCCTCACAATACTTCTTGAATTCCTCGTTGTTGAACTGAGTTCCACTGTCAGTGACTAGAATGCGGGGAATTCCATACCGGCACATAATACTTTCCCACAGGAATTATGTAACCTACTTAGTTGTGATCTTGGCCAAGGGTTTGGCTTCAATCCACTTGGTGAAATAATCAATGGCTACAATCAAAAACTTCCTTTGTGTCGTGGCCATGGGGAAAGGCCCTAATATATCCAATCCCCACATAGCGAAGGGGATGGGTAAGTTGATAGAGGTCAGCATCTCGGGGGGTTGTCTAATAACAGGTGCGTGCTTCTGACAGCGGTCACACTTTTTCACATATTCTTTGGCATTAGCCATCATTTCTGGCCAATAGAAGCCTAAACGGGTTACCTTATGAGTCAAGGCCCTGCCCCCCAAGTGTTGCCCACATATGCCTTCATGTACTTCTTCAAGAGCCAAGCGAGCCTCATCGGGCCTGAGACACCTTAAGTAGGGAAATACGAAAGATCTTTTATACAGAATTCCATCTATCAAAGAGTATCTTAGTGCTCGAACGACCAATTTTCGTGCTTCAGTAGCGTCGTTTGGTAACCAACCAGTTTGAATGTGAGCCTTAATGAGATCAATCCATGATGTCCCCAGGCCTATAGGAGCTACAAGCTTAACATCAATACTCCGTGTTTTCAGAACGCGATAGTATACACTTTCAGAACTTTCTTCCATCTCAGATGAAGCAAAATTTGACAATGCATCTGCCTTAGCATTTTCCTCCTTTGGAATGTGCTCAACATGGCATTCATCGAATTGGGTCATCACGGCCCTTACTAGGCGGACATACTTAGCCATCGTATCATCCATTGCCTCAAACTCTCCCTTCACCTAGGATATGACCAGCTTCGAGTCTCCACAGACTTTTAAGTTCTTGACTCTAAATGTCCCTGCTAGGCCAAGGCCAGCTATCAGGGCTTCATATTCTGCCTCGTTGTTTGTGGTCGTGAAGTCTAACTTCATGGTATACTCAATCAAAAACCCATCAGGGCTTTGTAAAACCAATCCTGCTCCACTTGAGTTTGTTTTTGATGCTCCATCAAAATAGAGAACCCAATATTCTTTCTCCTTATCATCCTTCTCTTTGCCCCCATTATCAACTTTCTTGTCTTGAGGTATGGTATCTTCCTGCCCCCGACTTCTTGGTTGGGTATGGTACATTCCAACACGAAGTCAGCTAATGCCTGGGCTTTTATTGCCGTTCGTGGCTTATACTTGATGTCGAACTCTCCCAGCTCTATTGCCTACTTGATCAACCTCCCACTAGCCTTGGGACTATGAATGATATTTCTCAGGGGCTGATTTGTGAGCACCTCAATTTGATGAGCCTGAAAGTAAGGACGTAACTTTCTTGAAGCCATCATCAAGGCTAGAGCAAATTTCTCAATAGTTGAATAATTCAACTCAACACCATGTAGAATTTTGCTGACATAGTATATGGGTTTCTGGATTTTCAGTTCCTCCTTAACTAAGACAACGCTCAAGGCACTCTCTGAAACAGCTAAGTACAAGAATAAGACTTCATTCAAAGCTGGCTTGGCCAACAACGGGGCCTGGGCCATATATTTCTTTAATTCCTCGAATGCCTTCTGATTTTCCTCATTCCACACAAAGTCCTTAATGTTCTTTGGTGATTTGAAGAATGACAAACACTTGTCTCCAGACTTGGAGATGAATCGTCCCAGCGCAGCAACCCTTCCTGTAAGCTTCTGAACATCCTTGACAGTTTTTGGTGGTTCCATGTCCAGGATTGCCTTTATTTTATCGGGGTTGGCCTCGATCCCTCTCTTGGAGACCATCAATCCCAAAAATTTTCTAGATCCTACTCCAAAAGCACACTTTGTAGGATTTAACATCATCTTGTGGTACCTCAGGACCTCAAAAGCCTCCCTCAAAATGGGTTATATGATCAGTCTTTACTAGACTCTTGACTAACATGTCATCAACATAGACTTCCATAGTCTTGCCAATAAGATCCTTAAAAATTTTATTTACTAACCTTCGATAGGTGGCTCCTGCATTCTTAAGACCAAATGCCATAACAAGATAACAGTAGACACCAAAGTCGGTGATGAATGATACCTTTGGGATGTCGTCCTTGTGCATCTCAATCCGATTGTATCCACTAAATCCATCCATGAAGCTCAGCATCTCATGCCCAGCAGTGGCATCAATCAAAGTATCAATCCTTGGCAAAGGAAAACAGTCCTTAGGGCATGCATCATTCAGATCAGTGAAGTCTATACACATCCTCCACTTTCCATTGGTCTTCTTCACCATTACAGGGTTTGCTAACCATTCCGAAAATTGAATCTCCTCAATGAAACCAGCCTCTAAGAGCTTCTCTACTTCCTGTTTTATAACTTCCTGCCTTTCTGGAGCAAAACTTCTTTTCTTTTGTTTCACCGTCTTCCGATTTGAATCCACATTCAATTTATGAGTGATTAGTTCCGGGTCTATGCCTGGAATATCAGCTGCTAACCATGCAAACACATCACTATTTTCTTGCAGAAATTTCACCAATTTCCCTCTAAGGGGCTCCTCTAGTGTGGCTCCAACGAAAGTCACCTTCTCAGGATCCTCGGGAGCTAAAGGAATCGAGACTAAGTCTTCTGCTGGCTTCCCTCTTTTCTCATCATTCTCTCGAATATCTAGATCTTCAATAGGCAAAACCTGCCCCCCGACTCCATCTGCCCTCAGTGAGGCCACATAACAACTTCTAGCCATTTTTTGATCTCCTCTCTGATCTCCAATCCCATTCCAGGTGGGAAACTTCATAACTGAATGATAGGAGGAAGGGACGGCCTTGAAGGCATGTATCCATGTTCTCCTCATGATAGCATTATAAGTTGAACTAGCTTTTACCACCACAAGAATAACATCTGTGTTGCTTGCCTTGGTTCCTGACCTATGGTGGTTGGCAACTTGATTATCCCTTCCACGGGGCACTCCACTCCCGCAAATCCATATATCGGCATATCGGTCGGGGTTAATTGAGAATCATTATAACCCATCCTTAAAAAGGTGTCGTAGAGCAAGATATCCACTGAAGCACCATTATCCACAAGGACCCTCTTAACCGGGCTGTTTCCTATTATCGGTGTTATGAGCAGCGGGTCGTCATGAGGAAATTTCACACCCTCTAGGTCAGAATCATCAAAAGCCAATGTTACTTCTGTCCAGGCCCTCTTTGGGGCTTCTCCAACAATATGCATAACCTCTCTAGTATATGCTTTTCTGGAGTTTCTGGATAATCCAGCAGCAGTTGGTCCTCCAAATATTGTGTTTATCACAGGCCATCGAGGTCGCGACCCTCCAAAAATTACGTTTATAACCGGTCCTCTAGGCTGGGGATTCCGCCCTTGATCGTCTTGGTCCCTCCTACGATCTTCAAAGTTCTTTCTTCCATTGTTATTCCTATCCCCTCCTTCTCCGGTGTATTTGTTCAATCTTCCTTTTCGAATGAGAAACTCAATTTCATCTTTCAGCTGCCTACACTCATAGGTATCATGACCAACATCCTTGTGAAATCTGCAATACTTGCTCTTATCTAGCTTGGCAGGATCAGCCTTCAAGGGCTTAGGCCAACGAATGTCTCGATCTTTTTCTATCTCCATCAGGATCTGGCTCCTAGGAGCATTCAGCTTAGCATATTCAGTGAACTTTTGCCCAGGTCCTCCCTTCTTGGGGTTTGAATCAGTGTTTTGCTCGGTTCTAGGATACTTGTCCTTAGCGATATACTCCAGATCATTTTTTCGCTTCTTGCCTCCAGTGGGCTCATTACTCACTACGGTCTTCCTCATACTCTCTTCCACCTTGATATACTTTCCTGCCCTATCTTGGAGCTGCAACATGCTTTCAGGGGGACGTTTGGCCAAGGACATCTTAAAAAACTCATCCCTAGTTCCTTGTTGCAGTGCTATCATGGCTACCTTATCATCAAGGTCTGGGACTTTTAAAGCCTCCTTTGTGAAACGATTCAGGTAGCCTCTCAAGGATTCCTTGGTTTCCTGCACAATGCTCATAAGAGATGCTGAACTTTTCTCATGTACTCTTCCACTGATAAATTGCTTAATAAAAGCCTGACTTAATTCTCTGAACGACCCAACTGAGTTTGGAGGCAAACGACTATACCACCTTTGAGCCATACCCGACAGGGTTTGAGGAAATGCTCTACAATTAATAGCGTCATTCACAGGCTGCAACAGCAGTGCATTAGAGAATGTCCTAACATGATTAGCGGGATCTCCCGTGCAATCATAAGCTTTGATAGTTGGCATCTTGAACTTCCTTGAGATATGGGCATTCATTATATCTTCAATGAAGGGTGGAGTAGGATCATCAGGATCTCTAAGGGGAAGAAGATTGCTTGGATCAGCCCTTGGGACAACAACCCTTCACTGCACTGGACCATCCAGGTCTATGATAGGAGGAGGATTTCTCCCCCTAGGAGGTACTGGGGGTCTGGTGGTTTGGTGCGCCTCCAAATCGCGCCTTAGCCTTTGAATCTCAGCCTCGTGAGCCCTGATTCTATCCTGCACTTCTTGGGGATTCGTCCATTGGGTGCTTTGAGGATGTTGGCTACCATCAGGCATCGGCTCTTTGCCAGCACGTCCCCTTCTTGGGGCCACTTCATCATCCGAAGATTCGGAGTCTCTCTCAGTGTAAGGACCAGAAAATTCCTGGTCCTCAGGAATAGGAGCCAAACCTCGTATATAGGGGGGCGATCGTCCTCGTGCATCACTCCGTCCAGCATATCCACTTCCTCCAACCTCGGGGTAAAGGGGCATCCCATAAGGGGGGTTAGTAGTCACAACAGTTGAATATTCGTACCCAATGGGTCGAGAATTCACAGGTGCATGTAATTGTTGAACTTGAGGATTCGTACCTTGAGTAGCCGAGGGAATCGTCCCTTGTGGCTGAGGTTCAGTTGCCCCTATCTGGGCTTCTCCTTGCGTGGTTGCATAAGTTGAATGAGGAGGTACCTCAACAGTTAAGAAATCACTTGGGTTGTCCCCGTTGGTATTCCTCCTCGAAGGGCTCTAACTGTTCTCCGTGTATTCGCCATGGTTATTGTTGTGCTTTCCCACAGACGGCGCCAAATGTTATGGATAAAAAACTAAGATTATTGTTTGGTATATATATTGCTAAGGTTCGGGAGCTCAAGGCCTTTAATGGCTACTCTCGTGTTTCGTAGCTTAACTCTGCCTTTACGAGATGCCTACGTATCTCTGTGAATTAGAGAATCAAGCCAAAAAACGTAGTTCTGATTGGTGGGGGTGAGACCCCTTATATAGGTGTTAGGAGTCCTTGAATTGAACTTGGGTTAGAAGACTTGGTGGGCAAGTCTCAGAATTAGAATGGACTTAGGAGTCCTAAATAGTAGGAAACTGATTCCTTATCCTTCTAGGTCCCTTGGAGGCTAATCTGCAAGGATTTATGTCCTTATTGGGACTCTTCTCAGTACCTGATTTTTCCCTTATTAATTAATTACGAAATTAATTAATATTCAGGGCTTTTGGGCCTTTTTTATTCCATCAGGCCTGATCTGGTCCATCAAGCCTGATCAATGTGTTAACCTTTTTGGTCTGAATGTCATACATCTTTTTATTGGGCTTAGCAGCCCAAATCATGTATAACTACTGTAATATTTAATTATACAATCAGGATTTATTTATCCCTATCAGGTCATGATCAGAGTATATTGTATGCATAACAGTAAGCTTATATAAAGGAAATTTACGCCACCAGTCGCTTGAAGCAAAAGCTCTATCCAGTCTCTCTTGCACCCAATTATCAGTGCCTTTGCCTTTTTTCCCAAGTATACATTCCTCCTATGAGTTCCAGCTCTGTAAGGCTACATTCTTGCACAGCCGTTCGAAAACCCTCGAGGAGTCCTTGTGGATGTGGATGATTTCCACTTTTATCCGAAGCATATAACAAGTCGTTGAAATCGCCAAATATACACCACGGTAAAGAATTAATCTGAGCTAGCTGTCTTAACAAATTCCATGCTTCCTGATGATGAGCTATTTCTGGAAACCCATAGTAACAGGTGAGTCTCCAAGAAGGGATATTTTTTTCTAGAATATGCATATCAATATAGTTACGGGATGAACCAATCACAGTACAACTAATATTACTTTCCCATAACACTGCCAGACCGCCAGTTCTGCCAACTGCATCCACCGCAAAAAAACCAGAGAAACCAAACCTCCTACTTATATTAGGTATAATATCACCTCTAACGAGCGTTTCAGACAGAAATAACAAAGTGGGAATATGAGACTTTATCAAGTCCCCAAGAGTATGAACTGATCGCGGGTTTCCCAGTCCCCGACAGTTCCAACCTATGTGTTTCATGATGAATGGCTAGCTTGCATCGCAAGCGTAGCCAAATCATTTTTTGCGGTTGCAGTATAATCCAAAGAGTAATGCTAGAGACCCAAAAAAAAGTTACAAAAAATTGTCGCAAAATGACATGGCATGGGTGATGTGACACAATGAAAAAATTCAATTGGTCCTATTAATATAAATGCAGGGATCCATTTATAGTTAGCCAACCAACAGGTGACATGTGGCATTTGTAACTATTTTAGTAACTCATTTTGTACCTCTAGCATTTTCCTAATCCAAATCAGAAAACACGACATCCTTTAGTGAGCTTGTATTCCTAGAAAACTCTAATAATTTAAAACCCCGCCTCTGTATCCATTAATCCATTGTTCCTTCAGTTATAGGCCCACTTCTCCTTATTTTTCTATCCTCAATATTAAGCCCAACATCCTCACAGGCCATTTTTGAACTTCCAAACTTATGTTAGGCCCTTTACTCAGAATTTCCGCGTCATTTCCGTTATCCTTGTTATTTTTGAAAATTGAGATTATCTCGGTATCCCTGACATCCCGCCTTACAGCTATCTCCTTTCCTTTTTTTCCTAAACTATCTCCCGAAAATCTTGCCCTGTTATTTTTGCACCCAATCCGTGCTTCCCACTCCGAATCGTTCTCCTCCCTCAACCACTTGCTTCTCTCCTACCCTGCCGTATGCCGTTATTTGTGTATATGAATAGATTTTTGGGTACAATGATATTGTTGCATATAGTATTTTTTGACATTTGACGTAGAGGTTTGGTATTCCTTATTTTTCACCATTGAGGACGATCCATATAAATTTTTGTGATTGTTTGAGATACTACATGCATACTGCATTAATTTTTCACAATACAATTTTTTATAGTTGTTATTTGTATTTAAATATTCTTCAATTTTTATTCCTAATTTTGGTAACTCTTTCCCGTATCTCGTACAATACTAACAAATACACATTATTAAATATATTTGACGGCAGCTGATTGTATTTGATACATAAATCTTACCAAAATTATGTGTTTTAGTAGATACCATTCTTTCATGTTATGTGGGCATAGCAAAACACCGATATACACCACATGATTATATGTTTTATGAATTATAAAGACAATAAACTCAAACTTTTTATACACATACATAGATAGATACATATATAAATACATAAAGAGGGGAGGGTTCAAAAAGGACCCCTCCTTAGTGAATGAACTAGAGAACCAAGCTTACAATTCTTGATTTTATTCAGATTCGACGGTTCAGATTTATTGTATAAATACAAGTGGTACACATTATTTTTGGTATAAGATCCTTATATTAATTAATTAAATAACTTGTATATTATATGTATTTGTACAATCTAGTTTCCATGTTTGCAATGATCTGATTTGAAATTATACCATTAATTATACAGTTTCCTTTTTTTTCAGTTATCAATCAAGTTTATACTGATATGGTACGTCTCTTATCAGTATATTAAATTAGAAAAATCTTACATCCGATTATCAATTTAACCCCCATCATCTGTATTTGTTTTACTATTTTACTTTTAAAGCCCTCTTCAACTTGAGAAATATAGTTTTTACAAATAAACTACATCAATGGAAGCTCTAATTGGTAAAGAAATAAAATATTTTTTGAAACGTTTCTTATTATATTTTAATACTACAATATAATATTGTTATCCATCAGAATATTCATATTAATGTTCCTGCTACGTACGTGTAATGCGTCATTATAATTAGAATCTTCTTTTGCTAACAAGGTTTCAGAATGCGGTCCTCCTGAAGATGCGGAACCTGACTTTACAGATTTTAAATTACTATATTAAAAGAACTTAATTGATATTTTAAATTACTGTATTAAACCACTATTATAGTTCCTAGTGAACTAACAATGAGATTTGCAGAAGGGGGGTTGAATGTAAATCTCAAAACTTTTTCAAGTTTTGAGCAGTTTATAAAGACTGTGTGTGCAAGATGAACAAGTGTGTGAATTGCTTTAAGCTGATACAGAAAGATATATATTCAAACACAAATGTAAATGACACAGCAGAACTTAAAAACTTTTCTGGTGGATTTGTTGTTCCACCAGAGATGGTATTTCAGAAATTCTGTGATCTAAGAATTTGATCACAGCTGCTTCCTAGTACAAACTAGATAAATTTTCTCTCAAGATTTTTCTAAACAGCTCTGGAAAATTCTTATCTAATTACTAGCTGCTACTTGGTTTATATACTACCAAGTTTACAAGTGAATACAAAGATATAATAAAATAATGAAGTAAGTTCTCCACTTGTTTCTTTTCCAGTTCACTCCAATACATTGTTGACTTAATGTCTCTTTATACTAGAGTAGAACGGCTACTTTTTCTGATGTTCCTGAAATTAGGCTGCCACATCTCAGTGATCTCTGTTCACCCATGTGCCTCTATTTGTAGGTACAACTACCACTTATCAACGGCTAATCAACAGAGCATCCGTTGAAGCTTTCATCCGTTGAAGCTTTCATCCGTTGATAACTTTATCCGTTGATGCTCTGATCCGTTGAAGGATGTTATCCGTTGAAGCTTTCATCCGTTGATGCTCTCATCCGTTGAAGCTTTAGAGACATCCGTTGAAGCTTAGCTTCTCATCCGTTGAAGGTCTTTAAGTCATCCGTTGATACCACTTCATTTATACAAAATTACAAGGCATGAAATATTTACAATTGGCCTTCCTATCTGCATATCTTCTAGTAGCCAATATGACTTATAGTTTCTCTCAACTTCTAAGAATTACATCATTAATACAGAGATTGAAATATGCTACAACACTAGACTTATTTCTAAGTAAAGCTACACCATCAACGGATAGCCAAAGTGGTCTTATCCGTTGAGGCTACAGACACTAAATTTCTACTTAAGTGTTTTGTTAAACATATCATCAAACTAATGCACATATATTCCTAACAATCTCCCCCTATTTATGTCTATAAGAATTGTAGGCATAAATTCAGGGTTAACTTGATGATAACAAAACACTTAACAAATATTTGAATTGAAACTAAGTAGAAATATAAAAGTGCTGCAAAAGTGTATGTACTAGGAGGTAATTGAAGATTTACAGTATTTCCAAGGGTGCTCCTCTAGCCTGAGCAAATCATCATTTTCTTCTTTGTTCCCTGGTTTTCTTTCCTATCCCTTTGTCATTTTCCTCAATTTGGAGTTGGAGTTGTCTGAAGAATTCAGCTTCATCTTCATCACTGATATCCAACTTAGATTGCATTTCCTTGAGAGTTTCATTGCTGGCAATCTTGAGTTGGTCTTCAAGTCTGAAAAATCTTCTGACTCCTTTAACATCTCTAAATTCCATCAACCAATGAGGTGATTTGTGAATTGTAGTTCCCTTTTCTTGTATGAGTAAGGTTCTGGGCAAAGCATTTGGTTCCCTCCAAGTCTTCCTTATGTTGGCAATCTTGTTGAGAATTTCAGTCTTGGCTGTTCTGGTAAAGCCAGAATCCTTTTTGATGGCTGAAAAGACTCTGATCAAGGTAGAGTAGCCTTCATTTAGAATCCTGTAGAGAGGCCATGTTCTTTCCCCAGCTCCCTTGTATCTGAACACTAATCTCTCTGGTAGCTGTCTGTAGGCAGCTATTCCTCTTACTTCCTCAAGCTCATCCAGATAGAGATTAATGTCTGAAGCTTCTTTTATGTCACAGATGTGAACATAATCATCTTTAGAAATGGGTGGCTTAGGGTTAGGTTTTTGTTTTTGAGTGAATTTCTTAGAGGTTAGGGGAGGTGTAGATTTAGATTTTCTTTTCTGTTTCTTTGGTAGTGGTAGAGTGGTTAAAAAGGTAGGCAATGTGATGTTGTCCCAATCAATAGGTTCCTCTTTTGGAATGATTGGTTCACCATGGATATTTATAGAGGGATCAGCAACAAAGGGTTCAGGTATGGAAGGTAGTGGTTTAGATATAGATTTGGTTTCTTCAGGGTTATCTTCACTCCTTCTGTGTGCCTTGGCCTTTCTTCTGTTTCCCTTCTTCCATTCCTCTCTTTCCTCCATATTTTCACCAAATATACTCCCAAGAACCTCATCTAAGTTAGCAATCTTTTCTTCACCCCTGACTTCAATTCCTTTCATTTCTTCAACTTGACTTGACTTTAGCTGTTGTTCAAGCTTTGCTTGTGCTCTTTTGTCAGCCTTGAGTTTTACAGCTTCTTTCTTCAACCTTCTGGTTTCTTCCCTCTTGGCCTTTGGAAATTTGGGATGTCCTTGCATCACATAGATACTCTTTCCCTCTCTATAGATAAAGGCCATGTTCATTCTCTCAGCTTTGTCCTTGGTCTCCTTCTTCTTTATGATGCTTGCACCCAGAACTTTGTCTTCATCAGGCTTTGGAAGAGGAAAGTCTACTTCCTTCATCTGAGCAAGGTCTAGGGGGTTCTTTGTGGAGTCCATACTGGATCTAGTGTTGGGCTTGAGAACCATAGGTTTTAAATTCTTGAAAGAAGTCTCTCCACCCTTATTTCTCCTTTCTGGCTTGTGCTCCATTTTGATTGGTTCAACCTTTGTGCTATGTTTCACAGATATTGATTTATCTTGTGTAGAGCCAAACAACTGTTGCACCCTTTCATCAATTCTTCTCCTTTGCTCTTGTACTTGAATTTCAGCTGCTGCCAGTTGGATTAAATCAATTCCATCAGGCTTTCCTTTGATTTGAATGATTGGAGAAGTAGTGATGGCAGGAACTAGCACCTTAGATATCTGGATTTTTGTAGATGGCTCTCCTTCCCCTTCCCTTTTACTCTCCCCCTTTTTGTTATCATCAAGGAGAGGGGTCAAGCCTTGTGCTTTTGCCAGCTGCATTAGGAGATTGGTTTGAGATTGTTGGTTGTGAAGAATGGTGGCCACAGAACCTTCAATACCTTGAACTCTGTCTTCCAACTTGGCCAGTCTCTTTTCAGCATTTGTTTCCTTTTTCAATCTCAAAACCAAGTCCTGCAATGTACCATAGGGCATGACTGAATCCAATTTTTCTGAACTGTAGGATTTCAAGTCAGCAATATCTTTCCTGAGATCATCCATACTCATATTCTGCTTTACTTGCTGCAACTTCATGAGATGCAGGGAGTCCAGGTGAGCTTGAAGGATAGCCTTGATACTTGCATGTGAAGTGTTCTGAATGGCCTGTTGAATAGTGATGATTTGTTTGACTAATGAGACATTGAATTCCCCTGTTCTATGCTCCTTTTTCAAGGCCCATTCAGGTAGATTTGGAATGGAACTAGGGTCTTCATCTCCCCCTAAGTTCATGCTTCCATCAAAAGAAACAGAGTCATCATCATCAGAATTTACTCCAAATTCCTCAGATGGCTCACCAGCTGTAGAAGGCATCCTGTTAATGGCAGCTTTATCTCTTTGAAGAGATTCTGTTGTGTGCACTAGATGTAGTGTCCTTTCTGCCTCCTCATTGCCCTGAGCAGCCAACATTTGATAGGCTGTCACAGGATGAGTAAAAGTGTCAGCATCCAAGGAAATGTTATCAATTACAGCTTTGTAATGTTGCTGAAATTGTCTTTCCTTTTCAGCATCATCCACAATCATTGACTCATTAGCAATGGCTGTTTCCACCCTTGTATCTACTGTACCTGCTTTTCTCTCTTTTTCTCTATGTTCTTGCATCAGGGGCTCCCCCTGACTCACACATCTCACTCCCTCACCTTCACCTACTAAGGTGGAACTCCTCTCACTTACTTTTGCCATGCTGGAAGAAATAGCATGCATTTTTGAGCTCTCAATCTCTCCTTTTGCCTGGGAGCAACCCAGCCTCTCACTCAAATTTTCACTCCCTTCCCTCAGTCCTAATAGAGATTGTACAGTTGCCATATCCTCTACAGTTGGAATAGTTTCTGTTGAGTGTGTAGAGGCCATCAACGGATAAGGAGTATCCGTTGAAGTGGAAACTGATGATATCAACGGATAACTGCTGTTAAGCTTATCCGTTGAAGAACAACCACTGGTCAACGGATGAGTGATATCCGTTGAAGAAGGAAAAGAAGTAGAAATTGAAAGTGATATAACTGTTGAATCTGTGTGGATTGATTTGAGAATTGGTGACACAGATCCTTCAATTACATCTGAAAGAATTTGTGGGTGATCCAACAAATCATCTAAAAGATGATGATCACCTATATTTGAGTGGGGCTCCTCCCTGAGTTTTAATGAGGGAGAATCAGGAATTGATGTGAATATCATATCCACATCCAGAGAGGGTGTTGGAGAGTTTGATGAATGGTGTGTTTCTATATTGAGAGAGTGGGGCTGTGATTCCACATTTGCTGGAATCACATCAAGCTGAATTTGAGAAGGCACAGATACTGGTGGATGTATCTGTGCTGTGTGTATCCCTTGTGTGGAAACTTGGGTTCTGGCCTTCTTCTTTCTTGAAAAGGCTTTTATTGGTGAATGTGTGGCTTCAGTGTCCCTCCCTCTTTTGTTCTGTGTCCCTGGTTGGGGACTCTTTTCAATAGTTACATCCTTTTGGGAGGATGCAACTAGGGATGTGCTGAAGTCCTTTTGAACCACCACAGTCTTTTGAGAGACTATGGCTTGGCTGGTTTGGGTACCACTCACCTCTCCCACCTTATCCTGGGGGACTTTTTGATGTTCACCCCTCCCCTCACCACTCACACCCTGTTCACTCCCTTCAGGGTTTATGGTAGTTGTTACAACTGTTGTCTTTTGAGAGACAACAGAGGTAGGCTTCTTTGACTTGAGTTTGGAAATTTTAGTTTTGGTGGCTTTGGTAGGAGCCTGTTTGGTCAAAGACACAGGTTCCATAGCCACACTAGAAGGCAAAGAAACAATGGGGTTGGAAATAGTAGGAGTTATGGAAACATTTACCTCACTTACCTGTGGTGCATTCATAATTGGCAAGTATACCAATGGCACCTGGCTATTGAGGTTCATTCTTAAAAGGTCTGCTAGGACCCTTTTCTCTTGTGCCCAGCATTTGAGCTTGTTATTCTCATTGGTAATAACCAATCCTTCAACAACATGGTTAGCCAATAACATAAAGAATCTAGCAAAGTAGATGTTATGTGGTCTATTAGCTTTGTTACCTAACCTGGAACCTAATTCTAGCATAACACAGTTGCTAAAATTAAAATACCTATCAGAAACAAGCATATAGAGCATATTAACTAGAGATGAAGTTATAGCATCAAAATTACTAATTTTCCCAGAGAAAACCTTGATAAAGGCATCTCCAAGAAAACTCCATTCTTTCCTAAGGCCTTTCCTCCTAATACTACCTAAACTAGCAGAATCAAAAGCATAGCCTATGGAATCTAGCATTGCAGAGACATCTTTATCAGTGTGTGGTGTCATGGCATTATTCTCAGGCAACTTAAAGCAAGATTGTATATCATCACAATTAATGCAATAGTCCTTACCTTTGAGAGAGAAGGCAATAGTCATATCTGTGGAGTTAAACTCTGCAGTTGTCCAAATTTCCTCTATCACCTCACAGTAGATGGTTGGGGCTTCCAACATCGCATAGCTCAGTTTGCAGTTCTTGATGAAGTCCATCATCTTGTGATAATCAGAATGAGCTTCGTTCTTTTCAACTAATACTATGAAATTATTCTTCTCATAAACAAATCCTGTTTGAGACATAATTTTGACTACTGGTGCCATTGTTGTGAGTAGAGGTTGCAGAGAAGAACTTGAGAAATAAGAGAGAGAGAATGATAATTGCAAGAAAGCGTAAAGTGAGAATAAGAATTCAATTGGGCTTTTATACTTTCTTGAATTAAAACGTAAATAAAATAATTAAAAGATACTTTTAAGTAAGTGAAAGCCGTTCAGGAATAAATAAAACTGTAGAAATTCTGAAAACTACCGTACATACAAATACATACAGCACTGTATATCTGTATCAACGGTTGAGTAAAAGAATCAACGGCTGTGACTCACTGACGTGACACATCAACGGATAAGGTAATTAGTTATCCGTTGATGAACAACACCATTTTATCCGTTGAGGGATAAAATTACCAGAAATGTATTTGTCTTTCAACGGATGATGAATATCCGTTGACAGAACAATTTTGACTTTCAACGGATAGGGAACATCCGTTGATGGAATTATCTGTTTTAGAAGTTAAATTTGTTCTTGTAGCTAATACATTTCAGGCTTCAAACAAATTGCAATAGGGACATGAATTTTAAGAGAAATTAAGCATACCTAGCTCACTTACTAATCTTGTGAATGTTGATTCATCAAGAGGCTTGGTAAATATGTCTGCAATTTGTTGTTCACTTGGAACAAAATGTAGTTCCACTGTACCATTCATGACATGTTCCCTAATGAAGTGGTACTTAATGTCAATGTGCTTGGTCCTAGAGTGCTGCACATGATTCTCTGTTATGGCTATGGCACTTGTGTTGTCACAAAAGATAGGAATTCTATCAACATGAAGTCCATAATCAAGGAGTTGATTCCTCATCCATAATATTTGAGAGCAGCAACTTCCAGCAGCAATGTATTCAGCCTCAGCTGTAGAAGTAGAGACTGAATTTTGCTTTTTACTGAACCATGATACAAGCTTGTTTTCCAAGAATTGGCAGGAACCTGTTGTACTTTTCCTGTCTATTTTGCAACCTGCATAGTCTGCATCTGAATAACCAATTAGATCAAAGCCAGATTCTCTAGGATACCAAATACCTAAATTTGGAGTACCCTTGAGATATCTGAAAATCCTTTTGATAGCAATTAAGTGAGACTCTTTAGGATCAGCTTGAAATCTAGCACACAGACATGTAACAAACATTATATTTGGTCTACTAGCAGTTAAATATAAAAGTGAACCAACCATGCCTCTGTAACTTGTAATATCCACAGACTTTTCAGTCTTATTTAATTCAAGTTTGGTGGCAGTGGCCATGGGAGTTTTTGCAGATGAACATTCCATTAAGTCAAACTTCTTTAAAAGATCATGAATGTATTTAGTTTGACTAATGAAAATTCCATCACTAACTTGTTTAACTTGCAAGCCAAGAAAATAGGTTAGTTCTCCCATTAGACTCATTTCATATTTACTTTGCATTAGCTTAGCAAACTTTTTGCAAAGTTTTTCATCTTTAGAACCAAATATTATATCATCTACATAAATTTGAACAAGTATACTAGAGCCATTAACATTTCTAAAGAAGAGAGTTTTATCAACAGTACCTCTAGTGAAGTGATTCTCCAAAAGAAATTTTGATAAGGTTTTATACCAGGCTCTAGGTGCTTGCTTCAGTCCATAGAGTGCTTTCAACAGATAATACACATAGTCTGGAAAATTTGGATCTTCAAATCCTGGAGGTTGACTTACATAGACTTCTTCCTCTAATTTCCCATTTAGAAATGCACTCTTGACATCCATTTGATAGACTTTGAAATTGGCATGGGCTGCATAGGCTAGAAAAATTCTGATGGCTTCAAGTCTTGCAACAGGAGCATATGTCTCATCAAAATCTATTCCCTCTTGCTGAGAATAGCCTTTAGCAACCAATCTGGCTTTATTCCTTATGATAATGCCATTTTCATCCATCTTGTTTCTGAATACCCATTTTGTGTCAATAGGACTCTTGTTCTTTGGTTTGGGTACCAGCTTCCAAACTTGGTTTCTCTCAAATTGGTTTAGCTCTTCCTGCATAGCTAATATCCAATCTGGATCCAATAAGGCTTCTTCCACTTTCTTAGGTTCCTCCTGAGATAGAAAACTACTATACAGACATTCATCTTGAGTAGCTCTTCTTGTTTGCACTTTAGATGATGCATCACCAATGATCAGTTCAAAGGGATGATTCTTGGTCCATTTCCTTTGAGGTGGAAGATGTGCTCTAGATGAGGTGGCCTCAGTATTGTCATGATGTGAGACAGAGTGTTGACTAGTTGAAACTCCCCCTGAGTTGTTGGTCCTTTGCAGGGAACTTGGAGTTCTATCAACTGATGATGTAAATTGATTATCCGTTGATGAAATATGATCAACGGATGCTTCATTTTGTACTTCAACGGATGATGCACTATGTCTTTCAACGGATACTGCATTGCCTCTATCAACGGATGCAGTATTTTGTGCATTATCCAAGGGCATGTTTTGAGTCCCTTTTGAAGTGTCATCTCCATCAATCTCCTCTTCACTATCATCATAATATATCTCAATGTTGTCAAATTTGAGTCTCTCATTTTGTCCCTCATCTGTTAGTCCATCAATCTTTTTATCATCAAACACAACATGCACAGATTCCATAACAATGTTGGTTCTTAGATTGTAGACCCTATAAGATTTTCCAGCTGAATAACCAACAAATATTCCTTCATCAGCCTTTGCATCAAACTTCCCTTTATGGTCAGATTGATTCCTCGGTATAAAACATTTACATCCAAAGACATGAAGAAAGTTTAGAGTTGGTTTTCTTTTCTTGAACAACTGATAAGGAGTCATGCCTTTAGCTTGATTGATCAAAGAAATATTTTGAGTGAAACAAGCACAATTAACAGCTTCAGCCCAAAAATATGTTGGTAACTTTGATTCTTCAAGCATTGTTCTGGCAGCCTCAATTAAAGATCTGTTCTTTCTTTCAACTACCCCATTTTGCTGAGGTGTTCTTGGAGCTGAGAACTCATGCATGATTCCATTTTCTTCACAGAACAGCCTCATTGACAAATTTTTGAACTCAGTTCCATTGTCACTCCTGATATTCCTAACCTTCAGGTCAGGATGATTATTGACTTGCCTGATGTGATTGATAATGATTTCACTTGCTTCATTCTTTGATCCAAGAAAATAGACCCATGAGAACTTTGAGAAATCATCTACAATCACTAAGCAATATCTTTTTCTTGCAATTGACAATACATTGACTGGTCCAAACAAATCCATATGTAACAGCTGTAATGGTTCATCAATTGTTGTTTCAAGCTTCTTCTGAAATGATGTTTTCCTTTGTTTGCCTTTCTGACAAGCATCACACAGACCATCCCTTGAGAATTCAACAAGAGGAATTCCTCTTACTAAGTCCTTTTTGACTAGATCATTCATTGTCTTGAAATTCAAATGGGATAGCTTCTTGTGCCATAGCCAACTCTCAACTGAACTTGCTTTGCTGAAGAGACAAGTAATAGATTCTGCATCTGTAGAGTTGAAGTCAGCTAAGTACACATTTCCTTTTCTAACTCCAGTTAGAACCACTTTGTTGTCTTTCTTACTAGTGACAACACAGGCTTCAGAATTGAAGGAAACTGTATTCCCTCTATCACATAGTTGACTGATGCTCAGTAAATTGTGCTTGAGACCATCAACTAATGCAACTTCTTCAATGATGACATTCCTTGTTGAAATCAAGCCATATCCCATGGTAAACCCTTTGCTGTCATCTCCAAAGGTTATGCTAGGGCCAGCTCTTTCCTTAAACTCTGTGAGCAGGGAGAAATCTCCTGTCATGTGTCTTGAACACCCACTGTCCAAGTACCATAGATTTCTTCTATTTCCCTGCACACCATAAAATCAATCAATTTGATTTTGGTACCCAAGTTTCCTTGGGTCCATTCTTGTTAGCCTTTCTCCTAGACTTCATTCCTCCTGCATCTTTAGACTTAGGTGAGTTTGAGTCAACCTTGGTCTTAGATGTAGTTGGTTGAGGTGTAGGGTTAGTCACAAAATCATCCAGCACATTTGTAGAATTATTAGACATGGGTTGTGCAAACATGTTATTCCACATAGGCATATTGTATGGCATTTGAGGCATACTAAATGCAGCAAGATAAGGATTGTTAAAATATGGCATGTTTGCAAAATGTGCATAAGGATTTTGTTGAGACATAACAGGCATAGCATGTAGAGGTGATACAGACATGTTAGGCATGGAAGAGGGTACAGTTATGGGAGTTTTCTTAATAGATTTGTAATTAGCAGATAGATGATTAACACTACTACAATGCACACAGCTTTTTCTAGGAGCATACATATCAGGTGTGTAATTGTTATGTTTGTTAACTCCTACCTTCCCATTTCTGTTGGATTTCCTTTTGGATTCCTTTTTATCCTCAACCATCTTGAGCCTATTGTTTAACTGTTCTAAGGTCATGTGCCCTACATTCACCTTTCTGACATCTTTGGATGTGTTTGCTTCTTCTTTGACAAAGTTCTTTGAAGTTGAACCAAACTTTTTGTTGAGTTTCTTTAGATTTTCTCTTTTAGAAACATCTGCCTGTTTTAATTGAGGAACCTTCAACGGATGCTCCTTTTCTTCCTTCAACGGATAACTTTCATCATCCGTTGATTCCACATCCGTTGACAGCCCATCAATTAATTCCAGTTTCTTTTTATTTTTCTCTCAGGCAGTTTCACAGAATGATTCAATTCCTTGGACCTTGGCAATTTGAGCACTTACATCCCTAGATGTTTTCCAGGCTTTAATCACCTCTTGCTCTTTCTCTAATTGATTGGAAAGTATTTCTACTTTCTTAACAGATTCAGCTAGTTCATTTTCAACAGATATACAATGCAATTTGGTTTTCTCTAGGTCAATCAACTTATTTTCTAACACAGTATTTCTATTACTTAAAAACAGATTGTTCTCTTTGATCCTACTATTTTCTTTAGCAAGAGATTTAAGAGACA
This sequence comes from Apium graveolens, assembly GCF_009905375.1. NCBI lineage: Eukaryota > Viridiplantae > Streptophyta > Magnoliopsida > Apiales > Apiaceae > Apium > Apium graveolens. The sequence goes on from NC_133655.1 coordinate 1,920,567, forward strand.
CACGCAAATGATACAATTCAGTAGACATGTCATTAAAAGCATCATTGCACTCTTCTTTAGTAAGCTGTGTTAAATCTGTAGTGATTACCTGATTGCTTGATGAACTAACTTCATTTTCTTCAGAATCAGCCATGAGAGCAAGGTTGACATATTCCACATCTTCATCCTCTTCATCTCCATCAGCTGCCCAGTCCTTTTCTTGAGTAATGAAAGCCCTTTCCTTCTGTTTGAGCAGATCAAAATATTTCTTTTTGTAATCTACTTGTTCAAATTTCTTCTTTTCAGAAGTTGGCTTTCTGCACTCGCTTGCAAAGTGTCCACTTATACCACAATTGAAACACTTGAACTTGGATTTGTCCACCATGTTCATGTGAGGTTTAGTGGCTCTAGTGTTTTTCTTGAATTTCATCTTTGCAAATCTCCTGGACAGAAATGCAAGATGCTCATCAATCCCATCTGAGTCATCTTGGCTGGAGTTGTCTTCATTTTCAACAACTTGCTCTTTACCCTTGCCTGATTCTGGATTTCTTACACCATCTTTGGAGCTTGATGTAGATCTCACAGTTTCTTTTCTGCATTCTCTCTCATTTTCAGCTACCAATGCAACTGAACCTCCTTTCTTTCTCCCCTTCTCCAATACCTCATCCTGTTCCAACTCTAGTTCATAAGTCTTCAAGATTCCATTTAATCTTTCAAGAGTAAAGTCCTTATAATCCTGAGAGTTTCTCAAGGAAACAGTCATGGGTTTCCATTCCTTTGGCAAGGATCTTAAGAATTTAAGATTTGAATCCTTCACCTGGTACACTCTGCCATACAGCTTCAATCCATTCAACAGCTTTTGGAATCTGTTAAATGTGTCATTTAAAGATTCATTTTCTTCAAAATGAAAATACTCATACTGTTGAATGAGAAGCTGCATCTTGTTCTCCTTTACTTGTTCTGTACCTTCACACAGCAGCTGAACTGTGTCCCAAACCTCTTTGGCAGTTGAGCAATTTATTACATTATCAAACATATCCTTGTCAAGACCATTAAACAAAATGTTCATAGCCTTCTTATCCTTGTGGACTTCTTCTGTGTCTTCCATTGTCCATTCTGCTCTAGGTTTTGGAATGGATTGACCAACAACAATTGTGGCCGTAGCAACTGTGGCTACTTTGTGGGGAATGTGAGGACCATTCTCAATGCAGTTTACATAACCTTCATCTTGGGAGAGTAGATGAAGGTGCATTTTCACCTTCCAGTGGTGATAACTGTCTTTGTCAAGAACTGGGATCTTTACTCCAATATCCTTCTTACTCATCTTTGTTAGTTTTCAAGATCTTTAAACTCTTTGTTTGTCAAGAGCTTGCTCTGATACCAATTGTTATTCCTAGTGAACTAACAATGAGATTTGCAGAAGGGGGGTTGAATGTAAATCTCAAAACTTTTTCAAGTTTTGAGCAGTTTATAAAGACTGTGTGTGCAAGATGAACAAGTGTGTGAATTGCTTTAAGCTGATACAGAAAGATATATATTCAAACACAAATGTAAATGACACAGCAGAACTTAAAAACTTTTCTGGTGGATTTGTTGTTCCACCAGAGATGGTATTTCAGAAATTCTGTGATCTAAGAATTTGATCACAGCTGCTTCCTAGTACAAACTAGATAAATTTTCTCTCAAGATTTTTCTAAACAGCTCTGGAAAATTCTTATCTAATTACTAGCTGCTACTTGGTTTATATACTACCAAGTTTACAAGTGAATACAAAGATATAATAAAATAATGAAGTAAGTTCTCCACTTGTTTCTTTTCCAGTTCACTCCAATACATTGTTGACTTAATGTCTCTTTATACTAGAGTAGAACGGCTGCTTTTTCTGATGTTCCTGAAATTAGGCTGCCACATCTCAGTGATCTCTGTTCACCCATGTGCCTCTGTTTGTAGGTACAACTACCACTTATCAACGGCTAATCAACAGAGCATCCGTTGAAGCTTTCATCCGTTGAAGCTTTCATCCGTTGATAACTTTATCCGTTGATGCTCTCATCCGTTGAAGGATGTTATCCGTTGAAGCTTTCATCCGTTGATGCTCTCATCCGTTGAAGCTTTAGAGACATCCGTTGAAGCTTAGCTTCTCATCCGTTGAAGGTCTTTAAGTCATCCGTTGATACCACTTCATTTATAAAAAATTACAAGGCATGAAATATTTACAATTGGCCTTCCTATCTGCATATCTTCTAGTAGCCAATATGACTTATAGTTTCTCTCAACTTCTAAGAATTACATCATTAATACAGAGATTGAAATATGCTACAACACTAGACTTATTTCTAAGTAAAGCTACACCATCAACGGATAGCCAAAGTGGTCTTATCCGTTGAGGCTACAGACACTAAATTTCTACTTAAGTGTTTTGTTAAACATATCATCAAACTAATGCACATATATTCCTAACAATAAACTCAAACTTTTTATACACATACATAGATAGATACATATATAAATACATAAAGAGGGGAGGGTTCAAAAAGGACCCCTCCTTAGTGAATGAACTAGAGAACCAAGCTTACAATTCTTGATTTTATTCAGATTCGACGGTTCAGATTTATTGTATAAATACAAGTGGTACACATTATTTTTGGTATAAGATCCTTATATTAATTAATTAAATAACTTGTATATTATATGTATTTGTACAATCTAGTTTCCATGTTTGCAATGATCTGATTTGAAATTATACCATTAATTATACAGTTTCCTTTTTTTTCAGTTATCAATCAAGTTTATACTGATATGGTACGTCTCTTATCAGTATATTAAATTAGAAAAATCTTACATCCGATTATCAATTTAACCCCCATCATCTGTATTTGTTTTACTATTTTACTTTTAAAGCCCTCTTCAACTTGAGAAATATAGTTTTTACAAATAAACTACATCAATGGAAGCTCTAATTGGTAAAGAAATAAAATATTTTTTGAAACGTTTCTTATTATATTTTAATACTACAATATAATATTGTTATCCATCAGAATATTCATATTAATGTTCCTGCTACGTACGTGTAATGCGTCATTATAATTAGAATCTTCTTTTGCTAACAAGGTTTCAGAATGCGGTCCTCCTGAAGATGCGGAACCTGACTTTACAGATTTTAAATTACTATATTAAAAGAACTTAATTGATATTTTAAATTACTGTATTAAACCACTATTATAAAACTTAATATTTAAATATCACAATATCTCAAGACTAGTATGCTACATAGAAATTAATAAATATTTTTTGAAACTTTATTAAAATTATTTTTGGAAAAATTGTAAAAAGAAAATATTTGTTTCTTCCGAAATGGAGATCCTCGTAGCATTCTAACACTAACATGAAGTATAAATTTTTTATAAAAGTTTAACATGTACAAGTAATTAAAATTATAACAAATAAAATTATTTATTTTTTTGATTTTATATTTATTTATTTATTTACTATTGCAGCGAACCCGCAACCGCTATATTTCGGGTGCGCATTGAATAAATTCTACGGGATCACGCAATAGCATGTAAACCCCATGAACCCAGATAAATCACACTTAAGTGATAGAGTGGTTCAGGAGCCATAATCATAAATTCTCCTCCGGTGGGATTCAAACATGTGACCATGAAAATAATTATCCCCTCTTTAACTTTGGATTAATTTTTCTGGAATTGAAACATGAATATTTAGAATACATTTTTGTTAGTGTCATTTGTTGGGTATAATTCTAACTACACATCAACAATGGGCAGTTATATATATAATAACGAGAACATGACAAATAACCAACTAACGAAATAAAACATGAAGGCAATAACAAACTATAAAGACTGTAATTGACAAAGAAAGTAAAGAAAACTTATCTCTTATCGCTTTCCAAATTCTGATAAGAAGAAGAACACAACAGCTGAGTCGCCAAACCCTTCAAGAGGACTTGACTGTTCTTGAAGAGATTATTGCCCCCCCACTTAAGCTGTGATGGAATGCAGCAATATCGCTTCCAGGATAAAACAGTAACAGATCAATCTGGCCACAGAACCAACAATGATCAACGGCGACTCGCACCTCAGTTTGCCCAAAAAACCTATGCAACTCATATATGTTTGCGAGGTAGGCACCGAGACTTGTGTCATTTTAATCTCAAGTATACCTCTCAATTACAGGCATATCAAGTTTTTCTTCTTCTATTTTACTCGATGTGGTACAACAAGTAACAAAACAGAAAAAGTAAACAAAATGGGTTTTCCTTATTATTTATATTATATCCTGATTAATTAATATGAATATTACAAAATATATTCAGAGTATGATTAAAATAATCCTTACTCAATATATTTTATATTAATAATTAAATAATCAATATAAATAATTAAACTTGTAATAGAAAAGAAAAATATAAGAGTTCTCACTAGCACTAGGTCACACAAGCATTCCACTTATGCTAGTAGTTGTAAACAACACTAACACAAGATGCTATATAAACTCAATATCTTTCTTTTACAATACCAATGTGGGACAAAATCCCCATAACCCATTTCAGACAAGCAACTTTGTCTCAATATATTCATGGATTCCACTAAGAAAATATCTTAGATCCAAATATGAAAGTTTAAGTCCTCGTGTCAAGGAACATCCTTCAAGTGTTAGTTTCCGGAAATCATATCAAGAACATATATAAAATATGCCTCAAACTTTCCATTTTCTAACAATCCCCCACAAATCCATAATTAAATTACATACCAGATTTTATCATGACTTGCTTTTCAGAGTCAGTACCCTCCCGGGTTTGAACCCTCCTAAGTCCTCTACTTCGATGGCTACCGGATATAGATGGAATGTTTCACCTTGAATCTTTATCCGTTGGGTGTAACCACACTCCATAGACGACGACAAGTCAAAGGCTATGGTGCCAATCTACGGCTTTGAGACGTTAATGGTCATGTCTCGATCCTGTTCGTCGAATGTTTCGAGGAATAACCCTTTCCTCTAATTGCGACCACACAATTACATTTGCTTAGCTGGGCATCTCCAGAGATGTACTGCTATCATCTCGTCAAACGACTTGACCCCATTCAGAGTTCAAATAACTCTTGCTAACTAGCAGTTCAAGTACCTCTTAAGGTTTTATAGGGGATAGACTCAGATACATAAGTATCTAAATGTATATGGTAGAGGTACTACTAATTCATCCTTACAACTTGTTTTTACCACATTGAATACACTTCAAGGGATCTCCTTTCAGGTATTTTGGGTTCCCGCTGTTGATGAATTATGATGGGTTACCAGTCCCATCCCCAACCTCGACTTAAGGACTATAGCATACTCAATCCCTTTGGGTCAGCGGATCAGCTATATTATCCTGAGTTCCTATGAACTCTATAGCAATAATCCTATCAGACACAAGACCCCTTATAGACTTTAGTTTAACTTGGATTTGTCTCTTTGTTTTAGCATTATACTTTACACTTCTGACTTTGTCAATAGTTGTACGGCTATCACAATGAACAGAAATTGCAGGAAGCGGCTTGCTTACTACAGGTAACATACTCATGAGTCCATGTAACCATTCAGCCTCCGTCCCCGTGGCATCAAGTGCACACAACTCAGCCTCAAAAGTAGACCGAGTAATCGAAGTCTGTCTAGAAGACTTTCAGGACACTGCTCCACCCGCAAGGGTAAACACATATCCAGTCACTCCATTGGAACCATATTTCTTAGCTATCCAACTTGCATCACTGTACCCCTCGAGTACCCCCGAAAATCTCCAGTAATGCAAGCCAAGGGAAATAGTTCCCTTCAGATATCTAAGAACTCTATCCAGTGCCTCCTAATGAGTTTTGTTTGGACAACTTGTATATCTAGCCAACTTAGACACAGAATAAGAAATATCTGGCCTAGTCACATTAGCAAGATATTGCAAACTCCCAATAATCTAAGAATACCTTAACTGAGACACAGGAACTCCTGAACTATTCTTGACTAAGGCAACTTTTGAATCATATGGTGTACTAGCGATTCTTTGAATAACCATACTTCTCAAGTATAGATTTCTCTATATAATGAGACTGTGACAAAGTTATTCCATCAGTTGACTGAGTCAACTTGATCCCAATAATCACACTAGCTTCACCCATATCCTTCATCTCAAAGTGCCTTTTCAAGAAACTCTCTGTCTCGTTAATAATCTCAATATCGGTTCCAAACAACAAGATATCATCTACATGCAAGCACACGATCACACAATCATTACCTCTAACCTTATAGTAGACACACTTGTCACTTTCATTAACTAAAAAATTCGAAGTTTAAAACAGTTTCATCACACTTTCTATGACAGTCTATAGGTGCTTATTTAAGGCCATAGATGGACTTGACTAGTCTACATACTTTCCTCTCATTACCAAAAGCAACAAATCCCTCAGGCTGATCCATATAAATCTCTTCTTCAAGATCACCATGAAGAAAATATGTCTTTACATCCATTTGATGGATGATAAGACCATGTACAGAAGCCAATGCAATAAGCATTCTGATTGTTGTCATTCGGGAAACTGGAGAATATGTATCAAAATAAGCAATGCCTTCCCTTTGCCTAAAGCCCTAAGCAACTAGCATAGCCTTGTACTTATTTATTGAGCCATCAGGGTTTAGCTTCCTCTTGAAGATCCATTTACATCCAATAGTAGAACACCCTGGAGGGAGATCAACTAACTCCCATGTTCCGTTTGAAACAATTGAGTCAATTTCACTCTTTACAGCGCCTTTCCAATGCCTTGACTCCGAAGAATCCTTGGCTTGACGGAAAGTTAAAGGCTCATCCTCGACATTGTAAGTGATAAAGTCACTTCCAAAGTCCTTGACTACCTTTGCACGCTTACTCGTTCTAGGTTCCTCTACTTTGTTAGGAGTAGAGCTACTACCAAGATCCACCCCCACATTTGTCATCTTTTCCACATGATCAGGAATAGAACTTGATGTGTGAGTGGGATCATCCTCAGAACTACCAAAAGATATACCAGTCTTCATTGGGAATACTTCCTCAAAGAAAGTTGCATCACGAAACTCAACTATCGTATTCGCCACAATACCATCTATGTAAGATTTTAATACTAAAAATCTCATAGCAGTTGTGGTTTCAAGATAGCCCAGAAAGATACAATCAACAGTTTTCGGACCCAGTTTTTTTCTCTTGTGTTCAGGGAAAAGCACCTTAGCAAGACACCCCCACACACGAAGATAACTCAAACTTGTCCTACACTTTCTCCATAATTCATATGGTGTCTTGTCCATATGTTTCAGAGGGACTCTATTCAGAATATGGCAAGCCGTATTCATAGCCTCTTCCCACATGTACTTAGGCAACCCAGAATTAATTAGCATATTGTTAGTCATGTCTTTAAAAGTTCTGTTCTTTCGTTCTTCCACCCATTAGACTCGGGTGTGTATGGTGGAGTAACCTCATGAACTATACCATTATTTGCGCAAAATTCATTAAACAAGGTACTCATATACTCACCACCTCTATCAGACCTCAAACGTTTAAGTACTTTGCCAATTTATGGTTCAGCTTCATTTTTATACATAATGAATTTATCTAGTGCTTCATTCTTATGTTTAAGCAAATAAACATAACAATATCTACTACAATCATCTATAAAGGTAATGAAATATCTACAGTGATCCTTGGTCAACACACCACCAAATTCACATATGTCTGAGTGCACTAAATCTAATAAGTCTGAATCCCTAACAACATTATGAAAAGGTTTCCTTGTTTGTTTAGCAGTTACACACACTTGACACTTAGATTTCTTATCAATGGCGTACTTTGGAATCAACTCTAAATTCAACATATTCTTTAGAGCACCAAGATTTAAATGACCAAGTCGTAAGTGCCACAAATCAGATGATTCTACACAATTAACAGAAGGTGCAACACTATCATTAATAAAACCACCCAAAACGGGTTCAACATTTATTAAAAACAAACCATCAGACAAGTAACCCTTTCCAAATAATGTACCAGTATGAGTAATAACTACTTTATTACACCTCAAAGAAAGTTCAAAGCCGTTTTTAACTAAACAACTTCCACTTATAATATTTCTACGAATAGAGGGAACATGATACACTCTAGTGAGAGATAGAATCCGCCCAGAAGCAAACTTCAGGTCCACGTTTCCTATTCCAAGCACTTGTGCAGCACTAGCATTCCCGATCGTCACGGTCACTCCATGACTCTGTTGATAAGATACAAACAAGCTAATATCAGCACAAATATGTACATTAGCTCTAGTATCAATCAACCACTCATGTGACAGATAAGTGGAAAGTAGTACAGGGTTGTAAGTAACATATCCGTCATCGGTTCCAGAGGTAACAACCTCACCAATGACCATGTTAGCTACTGGCCCACTCGTGGTTCCAAGTCCAAGCACAGTATTTGCTTGAGCTACCACTCCAGCTTTCTTAGCTTTCTTACTTGGACAGTCCTTGCTCCAATGACCAACCTGTCCACAAGACCAACATGGTTTGTTTGCATTTGGTTTCTTATCAGGTTTAGTGTTAGCCTTCTTAGTGACTACCTTTTTTCTGTCCTACAGTCACTACATTTACCTTCGAGCTCCCATGTTCCACAGGCAACACATGTCCCTATTTGGACTTGTGCTGCTCCCGTACTGAGATGTCCAACATCAAGTTAGTCCATGTGATCTCTCCTTTCTGTCTTTTCAGGGAGAGAGCAAACTCTTCCCAAGACTTAGGGAGCTTTTAAATCACAGACATCACTCGAAACTTTTCAAGCAAGACCATACCGGAGTCACCCAAATCATGAACTAACATCTCAAACTCATGAACCTGTTCAGTCATGGATTTTCCATCCACCAGCTTAAAATCAAGAAACCTAGCCACAGAATACTTCTCAAATCCTTGAGAATCAGTATTATGGGTTTGGTCCAGCTTATCCCATAAGACTTTATCAGTATAGGCATATGATGAATAAACATCGAACAAGGTGGTCTCTAAGGATGCCAAAATTGGCTGCCCTAGCCACCCCATCCTTCTCAGCCCATAAAGCATAAACCTTAACAGATTCAGCTTTCTCTTGATCCAACCCAGGAGGATCATACTGTACCACTAACAATAGACCCTTAACCGTTAATTAGAGCTTCGTCTTTTTCTGCCAACGAGAAAAAGAAGCTCCACCACTAAATTTATTAGGCATACCCGATAAATCAATTGGATGGGGAAAACGATACGTGGTCCAGTCAATGGTAGTAGTACCGCCAGAACCAAAACCAGTCTCAACAATTTTAGGAACATCAGCAGTTTCGTTAACCATCTTGCTAATTAATATATAATACAGATAATCTCTTCAAGATTGTTGGGTATAATTCTAACTACACATCAACAATGAGCAGTTATATATATAATAACAATAACATGGCAAATAACCAACTAACGAAATAAAACACGAAGGCAATAACAAACTATAAAGACTGTAATTGACAAAGAAAGTAAAGAAAACTTATCTCTTATCGCTTTCCAAATTCTGATAAGAAGAAGAACACAACAGCTGAGTCGCCAAACCCTTCAAGAGGACTTGATTGTTCTTGAAGAGATTATTGCCCCCCACTTAAGTTGTGATGGAATGCAGCAATATCGCTTCCAGGATAAAACAACAAAAGATCAATCTGGCCACAGAACCAACAATGATCAACGGCGACTCGCACCTCAGTTTACCCAAAAAACCTATGCAACTCATATATGTTTGCGAGGTAGGCACCGAGACTTGTGTCATTTTAATCTCAAGTATAACTCTCAATATATAGGCATCTCAAGTTGCTCTTCTTCTATTTTACTCGATGTAGTACACCAAGTAACAAAACAGAAAAAGTAAACAAAATGGGTTTTCCTTATTATTTATATTATATCTTGATTAATTAATATTAATATTACAAAATATATTCAGAGTATGATTAAAATAATCCTTACTCAATATATTTTATATTAATAGTTAAATAATCAATATAAATAATTAAACTTGTAATAGAAAAGAAAAATATAAGAGTTCCCACTAGCACTAGGCCATACAAGCATTCCACTTATGCTAGTAGTTGTAAACAACACTAACATAAGATGCTATATAAACTCAATATATTTCTTTTACAATACCAATGTGGGACAAAATCCACATAACCCATTTCAAACAAGCAACTTTATCTCAATATATTCATGGATTCCACTAAGAAAATATCTTAGATCCAAATATGAAAGTCTATGAAAGTTTAAGTTCTCATGTCAAGGAACAACCTTTAAGTGTTAGTTTCCGGAAATCATATCAAGAACATATATAAAATATGACTCAAACTTTCCATTTTCTAACATCATTTGTTAGTACAAAATTTCATCTTAATTTACGTAAAAACTTAATAGAATCTTGGAATTTATTTATAAATTATCCCATATAAAAATAATTAATTTAAATATTAGATGATGTCATGGTAACTTACTAACATATTAGTTGTCGTCTAACCCTATATATTTGATCATTCTCTTGTATATATATCAATTTAATTCTTAACTCAATTCTAAAAATTTTATTTTTATTTTACTATTTGTTTTACAATTTTTCAGATTTTTAAAATTTTGAAAATATAATAGAAAATACACCGTACGCAACTGACAGAATTCGCATAGAAAGATATCAAGAGGAAATGGTATAAATAACAGTAGGTCGGTAGCTGTGAAAAGGGGGCCGAAAATGAGAAAGTAGTAACCAGTTTTGTAAAAATCCCAAATCGCATCCAAGCGGTGAGATCCCCTTCTAGTGTGCTTAAGCGCAAAAGCCTAAAGTGAACACTTAATCGGATTATAAATATATATATATTAAAAATAATGAATATTTTTTGAATAAAGTGGTAACATTTATGTATTATAATAAATTAATAAAAATAATCATTCACAAAGTCATAATTAACTTAAAAAAATACAAGTAACATTTAAAAATATCAAATTATACCTTTTTTAAAAATAATATTTACTTTTTTTAATTATTTTTAGTCCCCTTTTAATTGATCAAAAATCGCTTAATCGGTCAAAATCCGCTTAATTCCGCTTAAAGCCGATTAAACCCGCTTAAACTTTCTTAAACGCTTAAAATTTAAATATGCGATTTTGCACTAATTCAAGCAATTATATCTCCGCTTATAGCGTACGCTTAATGCGTTTTTTACAACACACTCATAGTCACTACTTTGAACCAACTTTCTATGTTTCAAATTAAGTGCCCGTTTGGGAAATTTTAAAATAAGTAATTTATTACTTAAAATTAATAAGTGGTTTAAAAGTGATAAGTATATAATACTTATAAGTTAGTTAAGTGTTTGCTTAATTTTACTTATTAGTCAGAATTTTTTTTAACTTAAATGAAATAAAATAAATATTTTTTTAAATATTATTATATTAATTCATGACTTTTAAATTAACTTAACATTTAAAAACATGAATTTAAAAACTAAAATTAATAAAAAAATTAAAAATCAAAATAAGTTGAGAAAAAGTAGTCGTTACTAACATTCAACTTATCAGCATATAAGTTGTAAATTCAACTTATAAATTGGGTCGACAAACATTCATCGATAAGTACTTACGGGTTTATAAGCCCATAAGCCGCTTATTCAGTGGTGGCCAAACAAGCCCTTCACGAAACTTCTATAAACTTATACTACCAAAAGTAAATTTCTTTACCATGATAACTTTAACATGCAAGAATACTTTCTAGGTTAACCAAACCCATTGTACCTCTGTACAGAACTTTCCTCATCTACACTTGTTGGATTTGTAAGCTCTTGTCTGAATTTAAACTTTACTTATCTGCCTTAATTAATGTACTTGATTTTGCCAAAAACTTAACAAGTGAAAACAAGAAAGCTTAGTTCTACAACTTCTTTTACTCAATTTTAAGTAAACATAAAAACACAGTCAGAGAAATTAGATACAAAAGAAAACTGAAGTAAAAATATATATGCATATAAAGGAGTAGCTTGCAAACCCAGTATGTCGAATGTATACATAAGGGTTTATAACAACACAGTCATATAGCTGGGGACAAAGATTTTGGTTGTCATGAGCTAATGGAACATATTATGAGAGAGCTAAATAAACCAGTATTCCCCACGAAGTCCCTCAATATCTCTTTTACAAGAGAGAAAGATAAACTATGCACCATGTGCTTGAAGGATACATTGCTTTGGGTCTCGAGTTCATTTGTTAATCGAATACCATCGGCCACCAATGTAGAAAGTAGTGGGTACTCCCCATACGAACTCGAAACTGTTCGAGTTGTTTCTTCGAAAGATCTTCGATGCCATGTTAAATTATCAAACGTCCTGAAACTTTAGAAAAAGGCTTAATATATTTATCTTGCTTAGGTGTTTATATGCTGCATTTGTATGCATGTACCTGATAGCGCATCTACTTCTGAGTACTATTAATTTGGTCCTCTCACATAATAAGTGGACAGATATGTTTTAGCAGGTTGATAAGGATATTAATCAGTAAACTATGTATCACTATAACATTGTCATCACGAAGTCGACTAGTCGACGACTAGTCCACGCGAAGGTACTCAAGCGCCGAGAGTCTCGAAACTTGTCCGCCTTTTATCCCGAGCAGCTTCCTCCGCTGCTTCTCTCGAAGGACCCGGTTCATCCTTTTCTGTCGACTTTTATGACTAGTCGGACGACTTGTCAATTAGTCTTCACGAAGGTACTCAGGCGTCGAGGGTCGATTTGGCGTCGTAACAAACTTGCACCGTAGACACTATAATTTCAATTGATGTGTCATGTGTGTGTTCCTTGCAAGTTAGAATTCCCTAAAAGGTGATCACAAGCAGGTACCTGTCATGGGACTCCCTGAAAACATGTATATAGGCATGTTTTTTGCCAAAAGGTATGCCCAAATGACATGCCATTTATCCATTAAATATAATAAAATTTAAAACATAATTGTTATACTAATATATATATAATTAAAATTAGTTAACAGTAACAATCGAATACCATCATAATACTCATTTATATTAGTAACTTTTTAGATATTCAAATATATGTAATTAAATATTTTAGAATTATATTTATTATTTCTGGATATTTCTAGTATTAAAATAATTATTAAAATAAAAAAAATAGTAAAAAGGCAAGCCAAATCATGAAAAGGCATGTCTGACTAATTGACATCATATCATGCCCATCTTGAAATACTTTTCCGACATGCCTAAGACGACCCTACTGAACCCTACTGAACCCTGTCACTAAGACGACTTTTAACTATAGATGACAGCTAGGACCGTATCCAGATCCAGGATCCAAAGCTATTACATGGGATTTTGATGTTCACAGTTTTGGTACATACAGATCCGAGTCGATGGATCTATGCATTAGTGTTACTTGCAAGATGCACAAAAATTAGTGACTTATTATTTGCATGCTTAAAATATGTATAATCTGTGTTCTTGGGTTGGAAAAGCAAAATTTAACTAAGGCATGACAACTAACAAACAAAATCTACACTTATAATTGAAATTAAACAAACGCATAATTATATCATATAATATTTTGATAATAAATTAAAACCAAAGATATTACAAATAATGAGTTAAACAAAAAATATTAAATATTTACATAATGAAAAGAATTCTAACATAATAATATTAAAAATTACCGAAAGAAATATTAAACAACGAAAATAAGTTGAAATGGTAGAAGAAAGTACTTGTGTTGGACTTTCAACTTATGGCGAAAAGGAAGCTAATATGATCATACTTAATTAACCAAACACACTAGTAAGAAATTTAATTTAAAATCCACATTTTAGCAAAAAAGCTGTACGGAATGAGCGCCCATATGCGTCTTCATACATTACATGCTCCAATGAGCCGAATTTACTAAAACGCTGCAACCCCCAACCTAACACATTAATACACGACGGGAAAGTGTTATAATTAAGAAACATATGGGCTCCAATTCCAGTTCCATGGAAAATACTGATCAGTGTTCACACGTTTCGCTATTGAACTGACTTGAACAAACTACTCGTCAAAAATCTAACAGCCTTTTTTTACATTTCTAGACTTTTATCTGCAGGAGAAAGCAATGCAGAACAGATAGTCAATAAGTTGACAAGATACAAACTGATTGAAGATACAAACTGCTCTTTGTGATTTGCAAAAACTGATTGAAGCCTGTAAAGAGCTAAAAATACACACTTACCTTTTCTCCCCATTGCTAGTCGATCTTCTCATGTCATATATCAATTTTTTCGAGGTAAACATGGGGAACATGCCACCTGCACGCAGAGAGGAAAACATGGACCTATATCATACATTATGAATAAAAGAACTTCGATGGAGAACACAATTGCAGATCAGATTTGTTTAATTTCTTATATGAAAAGTGAAGGAGAAAAGGATGAAAGAAATGTAAGGGAAGATGGATGGCTGGAGGAGAGAAAAGAGGAAGATGAGAAAATGTTTCAAAAACTATTTTCCACCCTTGACAAATCAACAAACGAATATCAGAAAGTTACTTTGTTCAGAATATGTTTCCAACCACAAACTAAAAAGGTCATTTAAAAGAACTCCAACTTTTTTTACTATGTTTTGAACTCACGATTTCGAAATAAGTTCCTTTCCAGTAAAGGAAGAATGCATTTGTTTGTACTCCCTTAGAAAATTTTGCTTGAAATTTTCAACAAAACTTTGATGATACTTACCTATTCATCTTTGGGTAAGTGCCAACTGTCACAGTCAGCTTTAGTTGACCAGTTCCTGGCCTCATCACAATCAGCTCAACAGGCTTACCTTCCTTGTCCCATAATGCTTCAGTGAGCTGTAAATATATAAAAGAAATTATTATTATTATGTTACTTTACAAAATTTTGTGAGATCAATTGTCCAATAGGGACATACATGGCAAGTTGAAAGATGAAGTAAGTCTCCTCTATCCTCTAAATATGGTAAGTCAGTTTTTCAATTAAATTGAATAGCAAACTCGTAGATAGGGAACTAAACTTATACACAACTTGCCCTAAATCAAAATTTTCTTTTCCCCTCTCTTCCTGGAGATAACAAGCAGAGAAAATCAGAGTTGAGAAAAGGACCAGTTCTATCGAAGTTGAGAAAATGACAAGTTCAAAATCAATTTAGTTGATGAACTCCAGTTGCAATTATCTGGACTGTCTTGATATCATAGATTATGTCGTTGGAGTTCTCTCTCTCTCTCTTTAACCAGTAGGATATTATTATATTCTTGTTTGATTTTCTCATTTCCGAAATATAGCTTTCTGATTCGAAATACTGTCGTTTTTAAGATATTTTCATACTAAATTCTTCACTAAGGAGATACTATACAACTATTTTAATTCTGGAAAAAACAGTTGTTAGAATATACTATAAAATCCGGTTGGGGCCTTCCTCTAACACTAAGGTTTTAGATGGACTGGTTACTCAACAGCAACTTCGCTAAAGAATCGGAGGACGTCCATATGAAAGGATACTTTGTATCTTTTGCTATGATAAGTAAGTGTCATGATTGCATTTTGATTTACAGCAGCGTACAAAAAAGTGTTCTACAACATACTGATTTATATGGAACACATCATAAAAATATGGGAGAGGGAGCTATAATTGTCAATAAGAACAAATAATATAAAAAATTAGAAAGGGGACTTCCCCTCAATCACACACTACAACATTTCACCATCAGCCTGCAAAGACCAACCCCCCCCCCCACACACACACAAAACACACACACATTAATATCAATAAGTTTAAATACTCTCTCCCAAAAGCTGATTTCCCATTTCTATCACGTCATGCCAACCACCTTGAGTTTTATCACATTCCCTCTGAATATCTACACTCGAGACTCGATTTTCATTTCTTTTATTCAACAAGAAAAAACATGTAAATTTCTTACCTCAGTACAGGCAAATTTATCAAAAAAAAAATTATGTTCTACTCCGTTTTTATTATTCAGTTCTTGTAACACAGATTCATCAAACAAAGGTATGACAAAAGCTAGGTCAACGGAATCATGGAAGAGCAGATGCAATACCTCAAGGGGGCTGCCTACTGAATTTCCATCACATCTAATAATAACATCATCACGACGCAGACCAGCGCTTCTGGCAGGAGATCTCTTTATCTGTTCAGAAATTATATTTATTTAGTTTACAAAATTGTCAGATAGATTGTCCAATAGACATACATGGGAAGTAGAAAGATGAAGTAAATTTCCTCTATCTTCTAAATTTGGGTTTTCCAGGTCGAGGAAGGTCCCCCCTCCCTCACCAAGAAAAAAAACAAGGAAAAAGTGCACCATCCAGGGTAACGGAACTCCCTCTCCTTGAAATTAATAGCAAAGGGTATATGTCAATTAAGATGTGTTATTTTGTAAACAAAGCATTTAGAATAAAAAAAAAATCTATTCTGTAGTAGTCAATTTTTCAGTTAAAGTGAATAGCAAACTCGTAGATAGGGAACTAAACTAATAAACAACTTGCCCTAAATTAAAATGTTCTTTTCCCCTCTCTTCCGATGATTCATGGAGATAAAAAGCAGAGAAAATCAGAATTGAGAAAGTGATTAGTTCAAAATCAATTTAGTCGATGAACTCCAGTTGCAATTTTCTGGACAGTTATGACATCATAGGTTAGGTCGTTGGAGTTCCCTGTCTCTCTCTTTAACCAGTATGATATTATTCCGTTCTCGTTTGATTTTCTAACTTTTGAAATGTAGCTTTCTAATTCGAAATATTGTGGTGTTTAAGATATTTTCATACTGAATTCCTCACTGAGGAGCTACGTTTATATAACTCTTTTAATTCTAGAAATGACAGCTATAAGAATATACTAGAAGATCCGGTTGGGCCCTTCCCCTAACACCTTAAGGTTTTAGATGGACCGGTTACTCAACAGAAACTTCGCTAGAGAATCATAGGACGTCCATATGAAAAGATACTTAGTCTCGTATGCTATGATGATGAAGTGTCACGATTGCATTTTGATTAACTGCAGCATAATGAAATGTGTTCGACAGTACTGATTTATATGGTGCACAACATAAATACATGGTAGATGGAGCATAGACCCCCCCCCCCTCCTAAAAGTTGATTTCCCATTTTTATCACGCATGCCAATCACCTTGAGTTTTCTCACATGCCCTCTGAATTACTACACCCAAGACTCGATCTTCTTTTCTTTTATTCAACAAGAAATAACATGTAAATTTCTTACCTCGGTAAAGGCAGATTTATTAATCTTTCTTTTCACATTCTAATCCGTTCTTATTATTCAGTTCTTGTAACAGAAATTCCTCAAAGGCATGACAAAAGCTAGGTCAACGGAACCATGGAAGAGCAGATGCAATACCTCAAGAGGGCTCCCTACTGAGTTTCCATCACATATAATATTAACATCATCACGATGCAGACCAGCGCTACTGGCAGGAGATCTCTTTATCTGTTTGATATTGAAAACTCATGAGATTGTAACCACGAAAGCAAGCAAATAACAAAATATAAATATACTCCACACTTTGAGATACATAACATTTAATTATAAAAGACAAACAAATGGACTACGTTATAACCTTTTTCGATAACTGAACGATAAGATGATAGGAAACTTTAGAACCCAACATACTTTCTCTATTTTCTTATGCTTGCATCATCCTTTTATGGATGTTGCATAAAATATTGGTTCCTAGCATTCTAAAAATATATCTTCCATTATCACTGGGGGCACACCTCATATTATTCAAAATCTCTACTATATCAAAATTCAGCAAAAAGTTCCCTGAAGCAAAAATACGCTCACTGAATTTATGATTGAGAGTGCTTTGTCGTGTGTTCTTTCATTATAGGAACTTGGTATCATTTAACCTCCACAAGTTCCAACACAGAACAGAACATGCAGACAATATTTCCATCTCGAACATTTGTTCAGTCAGAAATGCATTCCTTTCGAGTTGTTGAAACAAGAACTTTATGTAAAGAGTAAAAAGCCCGGAAAGAAACATTCGGAGCATGTTTGACAGATCGGACTGTTTTCTATTGGCAATAGTATATACACCCACCACGTGTTCTCAAATTGCAAAATCTTCCTAGGTAATCAGCTGTATCTCAGTAATAGCTCGTTCCCCAAAAAGCGATTACCCCAATTTATAATATGAAACATAACATATGCCACTCAATTAATCCAAGGGGAACCCTTCTGAAATAAGATACTATTTTAAGGCCATTTACCCCACTTTATTACTGGAACAATATTTTTATTTTACTAGATCCCCGTACTTGTCACTCATCCTTTTCAACTCCTCAATGAAGATTGTCTACTTCCTTACAATGAAGATATTATAATTGAGCAATTTGTTGAGTCTCAATTTTAAACTCAAACTATCTTCCAAAATTATGTTTGGGGTGACATTTTAACAAAAAGGCATACTTAATAATTCGGTCGACTTCCAAAATCTTACTCTAGTTCTTCAATTAGAACTTGTGGTTCATAAAATAAGCATAACATATCCCCTTTTAACAGGTTTCATTCTATTTCCATTTTAGTATCTAAGCTTATTTCTAGAATTAAACGCAGAGGCCCTCACTCCAAAAATATCACTTCAGCATTATGGAAACCAGGATATATCATCCAATCCATGGCATACCAATATTTATGTTACTACGACTCAAGAAACATGTACACTTGTCCACTAAGTATAAGAACCTTGCAATATCTATTGTATTAATATGTTATTAACTCAGACAGAAAGAATTACTCAGGAAGTGCTCACAATTTATTATTTAGATCACTTCTGACAGACTCCTTTATCTACCGACTCCCAATTAGAGGTGTAAATATTTTAAGAAGAGGTGTAACTGATAATGGTTGTGCCACTCTATCTAGATCTGGAAAGGAGAACTTCTCACTACTACATCAAAAAGGAGTAAAAGATTATTTTTTTTATTCATAAGCCCTTCCCACTTTGCTCCATCTCCCATTTTCATATGTAATGTAAAAAATCTTTAGGTGGTACCTTCATCTTCCTATCTCTTGTTTGGATTCTCTTTTTCTTTTTAATCTGCACATGGAGTAACATGTTTCAACAAACAACATGGATTCTAAATTTCATGTAAAAAGATCTTTAGGCGGTACCTTCAGCGGCCTATCTCTTGTTTGGATTCTCTTTTTCTTCTTAATCTGCAAAATGAAGTAACATGTTTCAACAAACAACATATGGATTCTAAATTGCAGGTAACAGTATGATTACAAAATAAAAATGTCGTGCACCTACACTAATTTGGTATAGCATACTTGTCCAATAAAATGGTGATGCTAAAACAAGAAACAAGGTACTTGCATTTGAATATATGGACTAAATTGTCACTGCATGAAGCAAGCCTCTAAAGGACATTTTTTGTCACATGTGCTCAGTTAGTAGCCACTAGTAATTTCACGGGAGCAACAAAGCTTTTAAAAGAAGTTCAATTCCCCACTCCCCCCAAAAAAAAGCAAAGGAAGAATTGTAAACATTGGTAGTTCATCACAAATCATAGTCAGCCATTTAAATACCTATTATAAATTCAAGATATTATGAAGTAAAAGTAATCATATAACTATTGATCTTTGGAAATACTGCACTGCATTATGTATAATTGAACTGAATAGCTTATAGCAGAAGATGTGTTGTTCAAAATAGGTGATAGTGGATAGTAGAAGATTTTACATGACTAATATGCCTAAAACAAATCAATAAAATATGTATAATACTCCCCAATACTTCAGATATTCGCATTATAATGCATAGTTCCATTACTTTCTCGCTCTAACCCATACTTTCTCATCTCTTAACTCACTGTTCTTCAACTTAGTGCAACCAAATGTCAGGAACGCTTATATTATACAGAAACAAAACTAATAGTAGAAATGTTATAAGGGTATTTTAGTATTTTTTTTTGAGTTAGTTATGGTCCAGGAGCTATATAAGGAATTGTAGCATTAGTTTCTGGTTATGCAAATGATATTTGAAAACAGAATATTATTCCACCAACCTCTCTAGTTGTCTCTCTAGCTTTTCTTCTTTTCTAAACTATCTATCTTCTCTCATTTCTGTAAATTGCTCTCTAATATCTACCGTATCTCCTTCTAATTATCTGCATATGTCTCTACTTATCTATTAGCTAATAAAAATACCAAGACTAGTTTCAAAACTCAAGTTAGGAATCACCATATCCTGACACCCAAATATTAAAAATAATATAGGAGAACTTCATATTACTCTATCAAATATTATAACAAATTTCTGCTATGTTTTCCCAATATCGTTTTTGTTGGCTTAATTATATCCAAAATATTATATAACTATTGTTGCAAGTATTTCATTATATACGAGAACTATATTTGAATCAAATATCTGATATCAATCAAAATCCGCAATAAATAATATATACATGTCCCACCCCGGGACTTTTTAAAATCAGATATTGTGTATTGCCCGATATCAGATATCCAGATTCTTGTTCGGTCGAAAATGATAGCGTGAACCAGAGAAAAACACAAAGCAATGAAAAAATAGATGATATCATCATAACATAAACTGATTAACCAGAACTCCGTATAATGGTCCTTGATTGCATCACCATTCACAGGCACCGGTTTAGAGTAGATATATCACCCTTACTATTAACTATGAACCTGATAACTCTCCTCCTGCACAGGTTTGTCGCAACTTCATAAGTAGTTTGTATACCTTATATCAGCAAAGAGTGTGCATAACAACAGCAAAGAGTGCATACTGACAAAGAATGCACATTTGCTCTGGTGCTTTACTCCTACACCTCAAAAGCTTCCATATTTTGGGTTGGACCAAGAAGTCTTAAACCACCCCCTAATCTTGATTCATCATCATTATAATAATTAGAGATGTCAATATTTTAACCTAATGCAAAAAACGACCTGAAACTAGAACATAAACGGGTAGGAATCGAACTTGATTTGATAATCTAAAACCTAAAAGTTTCATTATAATAAAAGATACACAGCTATTGATCTCTTCCTCTAGTTCTCTTTCTTAAATGATCCCTCTTACCAGTCTACTTTCCTACTTTCCTTGTGGATTGTCCCAATCACTTCACCCAGAAAATTAAGCATTATTACAACGTCCCGTCTCTTTTACTCTATCCCCTCCAAGATTGAAACCGTTCCCTTCTTGTGCAATACACCCCCACCCCCCGGTACCACCGACAGTCCCCTTGCCATGTACGCACCAAGAGACCATCAGAGAAGCACTGCTTGGAGATCATTGTTGCCTCGAGGCAAAAGATGCACTCTTCTCAGTCCACCTTTTTCCTTCAGTCTTCCCTCTTTTTCTCCTCAAACCTCCAAACTTACACACAGCAAGAAAGATTAACACTCTTCCAAACTTATTCATCAAAAAACATATAAATGAACACTCCTGTAAATAGAAAGACCGCCAAAAATAACCATCCTAAACATTTTGCCAAAAGCAAGTAGATAAAGTAATAATAGAGGGTGCATTCAAGCAGTGACCTCTAGGTCTGAGTATGCACGTAGATTTGCAACACAATCAATATTTTTCTTCCTCAGCATTCACGCCTGTTCAACTAAATGGGTCATGTTACCAATGAAAACTCAGGATGATAAAAAGGTCTCAGTTTCCCCTTTCCATTGACCTCATGTATGTTAACGGAGGAAACAAGACTAAGTATGCATCACAAAGTTTCGAACAAAACACTAGTGGATGAATTCTAAAAAAATTCAAACAGATGAAATTAAGCCAAACTAAAAACATCTAAGACAAAGGTAGACAACTCACGGCAACTTAGCAACTACTAGAAAAATATAGTGTAATTAAAAACTCACAAGTTCAAACAATTTTCCTGGATAGAAAGAAGATAACAAATACAAGTAAGTTTGCTTACTTTTTCAAGTAAAACCCTTGCCTTGAGCCAATTCCTAACAGACCAAAAAGTCGAATGGCAAACCTGCAAGACGCCCACAAAATTGCAAAAGGTTAGATCTAATAAAAAAGCCAATGCATCTAAAGCAAAAGAGAAAGTTAAGTAAGGTTATGCATTTGTTACCTTTGTCCTTTTCACACAAGCACGAAATCTCATTTTCTTAGTCTGCGAAAGGGGGGAAAAGGGTTAGAGGGGACTGTTAAGCTATATGAACTTAAACATTTTAGATCAAGAAATTGCAGCAGAAAAGTAAAAGAATATTTTGAACGTGAGTGCTTTAAAGTTAGACATCCCTCTTGATACTTGTGAAGAAATTTTGGCAAAAATTAAAATTCTAAATTAAAGAATGGTTAAGATAAATCTCCTAGAAGAATTAAAAATAATCTTCTATAATTTAAACTGCTATGACATTGTTGACGAAAAATCTTAAAGCATGTACCTGAAGTAACAGGAAGTCTACCATAATCTCAAAGTAAGAATAAGGAATAATAAATGTAGGAAGTGAAAATTAAATAAATAGTCTATCTTACCCGAACTCAAGCACGGGTGTCACACACAGGTGTGGATCCAAGTACTGGACTCAGCAATATTTTCAATTTTTAACTTTTTGGCTTTAAGTACAGTGCCCGAGTGTCATCTCTCTCTATCACCAAAATTTTAAATAAGTTGTGAAGCTTTGGACTAATATTTCTTAATCATTCTAAATCCCCTTATTTTATTTGCATTTCCTTAGTCTGCACAATTTAGTATTAAACATTTAAACGCATCTATTTTCTGATATGGAATGTCTTTCACACCATATTTAGGATTTTGTACTGGTTAATTTGTGTTGTAAGTACTTGCCATTGAAGGCATGACTTATCCACTTTGAGAACAGAAGCAACTTGGGAGGAAAACAAGTCATTTGAATTCCACATTTTAGTGATTCCATGGAAGTACATAACTGACAAAGAAATTAGGCATGCTTGCTGTAGCTCATAAGAGAACATAGGCCTCAAGGTAAATTGGGAATTATCTCTCTTATTGTTCATTAAACCAAATTCCCGTTAATATTATCTATACCTATATCTGCATTACTAGCAAGACCACAGATGAAGCGAAGATTCTAGACATGCAGCAATTGCATAGGCCCTATCCCCTCATCTAGGTCTGAAGTTTCTAACCTTGATCCATGGGAGACCTAATGAGGACGTGCATAAGGGTTCATCAATATAACTAAACTAGATCGGCTCTTTCTCTGAGCACTAGCGCATTATAATCGAAATAATTAAATGAGTATGCTAAATCTTGGATAGTCGCAGAATCAAACATGATAAATTTACCGCACTGCAGAAGAATCAAACCTGTTCGACTACAGCTCCCCTAATTACATGAGGAAATGTTCGAGCCAGTTCATCTAACTTCTCCAACTTTGCAGTGTATAGATTAGCAACACACGCTCCAAGCCAAGGCCGTGGAACCTGCCTGCGAGACATGACAAATAACCATAAACCTATCAAGTATTAATAGCACTTGTTCTATTGTCATATGTATATTATTCATTTTTATTGTAAGCTACAATCCAATTTTCTTAATAAAAGTAGAATAGAAAAATAAGAGGAGTAACTGCAAAAGCAAATAATTGGTCAATCAGAATTGACTCAACCAGGGACCTACGAAATTTGAAACACATTAATAGTAAAAATATTGACAATATACTATTTAATTGCAAGGGAATGGAAGATTTTCAATAACAGTAGTTAGAGTGACCCCTCTTCCACAAAATAGCATATACCCAATACCAGGAGATTTAGGATTAGACCAATTTCAGTTTCTTACATCTTTTTTCCTTTAGTACTTTATACACATCTAAATCTTCAATATTGAAATTGCACATGGGATGATATAGAATTAAAGATACTAAACAAGATTTTAAATACCAGAACCAGTCAAGAAAAGTTGAACACACCTTTAGTTTTATATATATGTTTGTCGGAATTTAGCAAAAAGAAAAAGAAACAGTTGAAGTCACCATATAAGGAAACAAATAACATGGAAAATCAGGTTTTAGTATCACCTTTTTTTCTTTAGATCCTTCAAACACTTCAATGCTAGATTTATAGGCAGAAATGGATTGAATGGACATATGATGAAGCTGACTCCAATGACTTCCCCATAACAATTGATAACAGGTCCCCCAACAGTAGCCTGGCAAAAACCTATGTTAATATAATGGTCTACATAACTCTATTAAGGTGTATTTGAGAATGGAAAAGGTACCTACCTTGTTCACTGTGCACGTTGTCCACAAAAGCTCTTTGCATTTATGGGGAAAATTATCACAACTGAATCATACAAAACATGAAACATGCATAACAGCATAAGAAGATAAAATCCCTAGAAAAAATGCGGCACTAAAAATACATTTTTGTATAGAGTTTACTTTCCCCAAAATAAGACATGTAAGTCAGAGATTATTCATATAATACATAAAAAAATTCTATATTGAATCTAGTACAACTTCAATTGATGCACACCTGAAAAATCCAGGAGCAGCCATAATCTCATGAGGTGTCTCAGAGTAACGCGCTAATGCTATGACAAGTTCACCCGGAAACAAATTATACCGAGTTTCTTCATCTCCATGCAACAACTTTGCATCAGCTAGCGCAGATGTTCTAGAATCTATTGCAATACTATCATCAACACATCTAAGTCTAGCAGTTGCAAGAACTGTATCAGACTTGATGTTGATGATTGCAATGTTATAATGAAAATCATGATTCAGAATTTGTCCCTTGCATAATTTACCGCTGGATAAATATACATCAATCTGCAATAACAAAATCATTTTAAACTATACATTGCTCTAGGTACCAAAAGGAAAGTACTGTGGTTTAAAAAAAAAATAGTTAATGCAATACAAACTATCTGAATGTGGTTAGTGGTGGCAAAATATGTGATTGGTTTGGTTTAGAATGCAAAATATGTGATTTGTATGGTTCTGGTTTAAAATATCGATCACTTATTAGAAAATAGACATTCTTTACTTTTCTTTATTTCCTATATAGATCAACACACTTTTGAACGTTTTTTCCAATGTCCCACATGTTTATTATATAATCACAAAATTTCATTATTTTTTGTCAAAAAAAATAACATAAAACTCTATTACTTTTGAAACTGAAAGTTGACAGAATTTGCCTTTTAATTTATTCTGTTAGTAATAAAAAAATACAGTTATGGTAATACAAACTGCATCTACGGATAATTGTTTTCAGTAACTGCATCATGGGGCAAACAGCTAACTAAGTATATAAGTAATACAAACATATATACATATATATTTAACACATCACATGTATCTATACATGGACAGAGCAAAAGTCTAAACACCTAAAAGAAATTTAAAATAGTTACAGAGACATGGAAAGTAAATTCAATTAATATTCTCTACTGTACTAATCATCATCTCTCGGGTTCCCAGAACTAAGTAACAACGACCGACACTGTTACTCAAATTAAAGCTATCAGTTAGAAAGGATGCCGGAATAGACTACTTCACTTGTAATGGAAATATGGTTATCACATATTTGCATCCATATTCTAGAGTTGAATATGTCATTTGAAAACAATCCACATCCATTTTAAATATGTGATTTATCCTAGGACATTCTAAAATCTGGATTTGATTTTCGGTTATTGGTCCAATTTTCCAGGTCTAAATGTGGTACAGGTTTTGCTACATATTATCAGTTAGCTACATGGATCAGTCATTCTTTGTGTTTATACTTCACTTAACACCATTTACATAGTCTGCTTTGCTTATTCTTAGCTGTGGTTTCTCTTGAGGCTAATGTTCACTCAATCACTTGGTGGCACAAGGGTACACTTCCGACACAAAGGGGTTATGCGTAAAAATCCTGTCAGCATTTTTCTTTTGTTCTCTTTCTGTTATTCCAGCAATTTCTAAAAAATACGACATGAAATTTCTCTTATTTTCCATAACAAGCACTTTCTCAAAATTGTTCTCCAAAGCTGTGTCAGGCAGCTGACTACTAGTACAGTAAAATGGAGTATTAGTACTAAGGGCAGGGTAGTCTTTTCCAGTCTATTGTTTGCTACACAACTGTTTACAGATCAGGACTATAAATACTGGTAGTAAGTTGTATTTCAGATTATGCAAATATATAGAAGGAAAGCTATTTCCACCCATCTCTTTCTCTTTCTATAACAGAATCATGTCTTCTTCAAGTTACTCAATTATCTGTGTTTTCTCTATCTTTTCTTCATCTAATCTCATTAATTCTCAGTAGATTCTAGCTTATTTTCCCTGTTTGTTTACATTCCTAGTCTTATGAAATCAGAAAACCACAAAAACATTGAAATATTCAGAAAACTCAAAGTCAGAAACCCTAGTTCCTGACAAGCTGTTATCAATAACTCCATGAGACCATGAAAGTCCCTATTAGTAAGGCTGTAGTTAATATTTTGTAGTTCAAGTACCTCCTAGTTAAAAGTACCATTGGTATTTCAGTCAATTGGTCATATTATCTGTATTTCAAGAAAAGGCGGGTCATCTACTACATTTAAATAGCAGTAGTTGATGCACTTATGTTTTATGCATATTATAAAAAATTAAAAATAGACTTGTATCCCCCCCCCCCAAATTGGACCAGCGATTGAGGTATAACTTCCTGACATTAATCATGGAAAGGAGCATTCATATATTTTTCTTTTAATATTGAGCGATGGTGACAATTTCCATTTTGTGTACCTATATTTATAACTTACTACATGCTACATCTTACTTACAAAAGAAAGAATTGTCAGAAAATAGTAGTTTATCAACACAACAAGAAAAGCAATAAGATTATATAGACATCAGGGGAAGAAATGACAAATTAAGCAGCATTACTAACCTCAAGATTGGGAATAATAGAATAATTGCCAGCAGGACCTTGCAGGAAAGTTGCAGAGGTTAGGATAGTCGCCGAGAAACTTTCATCATGGCCCACACAATCTATGATGGTCCCAGAGCCAATATATACCACTTTGTTACCTGGAACAAGTAGAAAACGTTAACAGGGGACAGTAACGAAGAAACATAAAATTGTTTGCTTTTTAATGAATTCACAAATAAATATGAAAACCCTAAATTACGCGGGCCTGAGCTCAGAAGAAAATATGATAAAATCTTGTGTTATCATACTCTGAAATACTTGGCATCGTTATTGCATATCAATCCGTTAAATTGTCATCTCAAACTAGTTAAAACGACATTCGAAAAAAAATCCCTAACTTCGAGGAAGTGTAAGCTAGGGGTGTTCATAACTAAAAAAATTTAAGAACACGATGCAGATAGACAGAAAAAGGATAGTTATACCAATTCGACTCCTAAGAGAGACAACGCTTGAAGATGCTCGGAGGATAGCATTTTTGGTGCCAACATCAAATTTTTCATAATCATTAACAGCAGACTCAAACCTTGAGAAACCGTGCGAACATTGTACTACGGCTATTATTACATGCCAAGGAAAAAAGAACAAAAGTTAGACACATATAATATTGGACAATGAAATCTATAAATAAATATCTCATAACATTAAACGGGAAGGAGTCTAACTTTCGCCACGGCGATTTAGTGGCCAAGGCATTCTCCAAATGACCAAAAGTCTTGCCGAGCAATTGTCTACAACAAATAAATTATTGAACTCATCATCATCAGTTAAGCTTTTTTTCCAAGTTACAACAACATATAATTAAGGGAAAGAAAGTACAAACCAAAACGTGCAAAAAAGTTCATTTGATACAATCAACTACGGTAAGCACTAAGCAGCATATATATCGAGCACCACCAAGTTAAAGGGTTAATTATCAAATCAATCACTTATTTCACTCCAATATATCATGTGGGTCACCGAATTTTTTTTGTGTCTATTAAGTCACTCAACTCGCAATTGGTTACACTAAGTTATGCTACATTAGGTTTGCTGTTAAAATAAACGTATTCCATCAAATCGATCTACAAGAAATCGATGTGATGTGGGTCTTGATTCGGAAGGGAGTTGTATTTGACCTGCATTGTCTACATAGCAATAGAACATTTAAGTTAAAGAAAAAGAAAAAAAATGGATTTATCAGTTACAATTAAAATAGGGGAACGAAGCACCGTAGAAACCTTATTTTTTTCATATTTATTTATGGGTCTAGTTTGACATGGAATGCCGACATTACAAAATTAGTTCTTCTAATGTTTGATCAGCTATTTAGTCTATCATTGTTAAAATATGTAACTGAATGCTACATTTCATTAGTTGAGTGATTCAATAGAGACCAAAAGTTTTGCCGCTTGATGTATTTGTGTGAAATAAAAGTGACTTTTGATAATTAACCCCCCAAGTTAAATTGAACATAATCACAAATTGTCTTGACGACGATTAAGGTGCTGATTTTGTTCCTCACAAAATATTAAGCTAGCTACTAAATCCAGAACGACAGGAATAATTAAGCTAATTAGGGGACATTCAAAAATCAGAAAGAGAGAGAGAGAGAGAGAGAGAGAGAGAGAGAGAGAGAGAGAGAGATGACCTTAAACACAGCCGTCGCCGCTTTTGCCCGGTGCACGTGTTGGTGTTGCTTGTAACAAATATATAGAGCCGGGTTTTATCTTTTTTTATTTTTTCCTGGTTCAACTTATACATACTTTGGACCGGACAATTTATCATGTTTATCTCACAACTTTTTGTTATATAATTATTATTTTTTTTTTGAAAATAAATTTTGACTTTTGTTCAATTTAAGCAACTCCAAAAATTAGATGGGAGTCGTGACACAAATTGCGCTCCCATCCCTTTTTATATAAATAAACTTAACCTATGAAAAAGAAAATCATCGCTCTTCTTCTTGAGACGCGAGAGAATATTTAACGCTTTCGTGTGTAGTTCTCCAAAATAAAGAAAGCAAACAGGATAAACGAGTAACCATGGTCGACGCAAATGGTTGAATATTTCCTCTTCTTCTTTTCTACGACATTGTGCAACGTCAACCCAGAACTCACTCCCCCACCGGCAAAAGGAGAAATATCAGTCACATCCAGACATACGTTTTATCTTGGGACCAATTGAACAACAATAAATGTGCAGGTTTGAGCTCTTACCCCATAGGAGCCTCCTTACGCACTGGAACGCTGACCTTGGAGTAGATATCCATCAGAATGTCGCGCACTAAGTTATGTCTGAATTTCACACCCACATCACTATTAGCATTTAGTGATTATTACTTGGACTTTTTTGAAAAATACCAAGTCTAAAAGCATTTTCGTAAAATTACTGTCATTTATTTTTAAAAAAAAATTACAAAAAATATAATTTGTGAAAATACTAATTTTCAATTTTTTTTGCAGATATACCGTTTTTGCAACTGTAATCAACTGTATGCAAATTTTGATGAGTTTTGCAACTACATGAAACCTCATATGCAACCAAAAAAACCTGATTCAACTAGTCGCATGTCTTCTTCATTTTGGTTTATTCCGTATTTTTGCAAAAAAAAATTAGAAAATAGTAAAATCGCAAAAAAACTTTAAAAAGTTAGTATTTTTTGTAATTTCCTTTATTACTTTCTCGCTTAATTCTTTTCCATTATTTACTACTTTTACTACGTTCGCATTAGTATATTGCGGAAGGCGTGAACATATAAACATTATTCTTATTCGGTTAACTAATTAAATCGATATAACTCTCCTTTTCAAATGATTTCGTGCAATGAGGTGATTACTAGGCAATTTCAGTTACTGATCTTCTATGTCGAGTACTCGAGTTTGCTCTTCTTCTTGTAAGTCTGCGATTTTATATAATATATACAAAAAATTATTTATTATTATAACTATCAAATAAATATTATATTATCATGTGATATTCTATATTACACACATGAGATGTTCTTGATTATATACACACATGATGTTCTTAGTTATGTTCTTAATTTTTTGAATTTTAGTTCGATTTACTATGATAATTTTTCAATTTAGTTAGAATTTACTGTTAATTCGAATAGTTACGCTTATTATTTACATATTAATTTGAATTATTATGTTAAATTAACTCTATAAACCGTGCGAGGCATAGGCATATTCTAACCTCAGTTATTATAATATTTGTATTCATATTTTTAAATAAAATAAATGTTATATTGTGAGGAGTTATTTATGTTTAGGTACATTGACCTCTATTACGTGGATGTGTTTATTCTGTCTATGTACTTTATAAGTCGTGCAAGGCACGTACATTAATTATGCCTTTAAACTTATATATACATAACTTAGAACCCCGTGGGGTTACTACTCACACATCATAATAGACTCTCAAGGATGTATACAGTGATTTATGCTCTCTATTTTTTGATCCCTTTATTGAAAATATAACTCTCCTTTATAGAATAAGGAAGAGGGTCAGTGCAAAAATAAAATTGTCATTGCTTACAATTTTCTGCACCATTATTAAAGTAGATACCCTACTGATAGTAGATGTTATCTTTTTCTAAAGTAGATGCTTTCCACTTTAATCCTCCATCACTTCTTTTCCGGCTGCTTTGCTAGTGGTGGAGCTACAGTATGGACATTCAAGCTGGATGCAAAATTTGTTTGTCTCTTTTTATTTTTTCTTACAAAAAATCTATGTGTGATCCAACAACATCTTTGTGTAATAATTGTTTTCTGAAGGCTACAATCTTATTGTAATCTTCTTCACTCATTCCTTTGTGAGAATAGGAAGTCATTAAGGCATGAGTTGTTGCTAAATTGACTTTTAGCTTATCTTCTTTCTGAATGCTAAATAATTTATTGATTAGAATCAATAACTTATTTTCAGCAAGCTCCCTTAAATCGTTTTTCTCCAAAGTGGGTTCCATAGCTTGACTTGGATAATAGATCTTTGGTAGAACCAACCTGAACATAATGAAATGGCTGCTTTGCTGGACAATCATATTCTTCTTCATTTATCCAGCATATAATTGTGCTAGAAGTTTTGATGAAGATATCAATTTTTTGTCCTCTAAGACAATTGTTTTTTAATGTCTTAATGGCTTTTCTAAATTCCTTGGGGAACTTAGATATTTCTAAGAGGTTATTAGCTGGATAAATTTGTGCTAATAATCCATATTGATATGCCTCGTAAACCATGTCTGGATCGACATTTGGGTAGAAGTTGAAATAGCTAACATTTCTTGTCTGAAGTGAAAAAGCGTTCACTAACAAACTCATTTTCTGTGGCCATTCTCCCAAATTAATAGAGATAATTGTACCCTGAATAATAGGTTTCAAAGGTATCTTCTTCTGTTTGTATCAACAATTTCTGAGTTTTTGGAATATATCCTAGAACATTTTTGCTCGAGGATTCCTTTTTCTGGGTTATTGCTCCTGCATAAGTTGGATGTAGTGCTTCTGCAGAGCTGATTAACTGAAGAGGAGGCTTCAGTTCTTGAGTAGTGTAAATATTTGCTGCAACTTTTACCTCAACAAATGATTTATACTTTTTGTGTTTGATGCTTGAGAATCCTTTTACTGCTTTCTCAGCTATCTCCCAAGTAGTGTATATTCCTGCATTAGAACCGTTAAACACTACATAATAGGCTTTGGGGGCCCTGTATCCGATAGGGATTGCTGAAGTTTGATCTTCAGTCTTTTTAGGGATTGGAATTCCCACGTTAGGCCTCAGATTTAAATCAGAGGGTTTTATTAACGTTATGGAGGTTTTGTTATTCCTAGTGGACTAACAATGAGATTTACAGAAGGGGGGTTGAATGTAAATCTCAAAACTTTTTCAAGTTTTGAGCAGTTTTAAAGGCTTTGTGTTCAAGATAAACAAGTGTGTGAATTGCTTTAAGCTAATACAGACAGATATATATTCAAGCACTAATGTAAAGAACACAACAGACCTTAAAAACTTTTCTGGTGGATTGTTGTTCCACCAGAGATGGTATTTCAGAAAATCTGTGATTCAAGAAGTTGATCACAGCTGCGTCCTAGTACAAACTAGATAATTTTTCTCTCAAGATTTTTCTAAACAGCTCTGGAAAAATTCTCTTCTAATTACTAGCTGCTACTTGGTTTATATAACACCAAGTTTACAAGTGAAGACAAAGATAAAAAGTACAATAATAAAATAAGTTCTCCACTTGTTTCTTCTCCATTTTACTCCAGTGCATTGTTGACTATTGCCTCTTTATACTAGAGTAGAACGGCTGCTTTTTCTGATGTTCCTGAAATAGGCTACCACATCTCAGTTGTCTCTGTCAACCCATGTGCCTCTGTTTGTAGGTACAACTACCACTTGTCAACTGTTATTTAACAGAACATCCGTTGAAGTCTTCATCCGTTGATGGCTTTATCCGTTGATGTATTAGCAGTTGAAGCTCTATCCGTTAATGCACTCATCCGTTGAAGGATGTTATCCGTTGAAGCTTTAGAGACATCCGTTGAAGCTTTGTTTCTCATCCGTTGAAGGTCTTTAAGTTATCCGTTGACACCATTTCATTTATACAAAATTACAAGGCATGAAATACTTACAATTGGCCTTCCTATCTGCATATCCTCTAGTAGTCAACGTGACTTATAATTTCCCTCAACATTTAAGAATTTATATCTCAAATTCAGAGACTGAAATGTGCTACAACACTAGACTTATTTCTAAGTAAAGCTACACCATCAACGGATAGCCAAAATGGTCTTATCCGTTGAGGCTACAAACACTAGATTTCTACTTAAGTGTTTTGTTAAACATATCATCAAACTAATGCACATATATTCCTAACAATCTCCCCCTATTTATGTCTATAAGAATTGTAGACATAAATTCAAGGTTAACTTGATGATAACAAAACACTTAACAAATATATGAACTGAAACTAAGTAGAAATTCAAAAGTGCTGCAAAAGTGTATGTACTAGAAGGTAATTGAAGATTTACAGTGTTTCCAAGGATGCTCCTCTAGCCTGAGCAAATCATCTTTTTCTTCTTTGATCCCTGATTTTCTTTCCTAGCCCTTTGTCATTTTCCTCAATTTGGAGTTGGAGTTGTCTGAAGAATTCAGCTTCATCTTCATCACTGATATCCAACTTAGATTGCATTTCTTTGAGAGTTTCATTGCTGGCAATCTTGAGTTGGTCTTCAAGTCTGAAAAATCTTCTGACTCCTTTATCATCTCTGAATTCCATCAACCAATGAGGTGATTTGTGAATTGTAGTTCCCCTTTCTTGAATGAGTAAGGTTCTGGGCAAGGCATTGGGCTCCCTCCAAGTTTTCCTTATGTTGGCAATCTTGTTGAGAATTTCAGTCTTGGCAGTCCTGGAAAAGCCAGAATCCTTTTGTATGGCTGAAAAGACTCTGATCAAGGTAGAGTAGCCTTCATTCAGAATCCTGTAGAGAGGCCATGTTCTTTCCCCAGCTCCTTTGTATCTGAACACCAATCTCTCTGGTAGCTGTCTGTAAGCAGCAATTCCCCTTACATCCTCCAGCTCATCCAGATAGAGTTCAATGTCTGAAATTTCTTTTATGTCACAGATGTGAACATAATCATCTTTAGAAATGGGTGGCTTAGGGTTAGGTTTATGTTTTTGAGTGAATTTCTTAGAGTTTAGGGGAGGTGTAGATTTGGATTTTCTTTTCTGTTTCTTTGGTAGTGGAAGAGTGGTTAAAAACTAGGCAAATTGATGGTGTCCCAATCAATAGGTTCCTCTTTTGGGATGATTGGTTCACCATGGATGTTTATAGTGGGATCAGCAACAAAGGGTTCAGGTATGGAAGGTAGAGATTTAGTTTCTTCAGTGTTGCCTTCACTCCTTCTATATGCCTTGGCCTTTCTTCTGTTTCCCTTCTGTCATTCCTCGTTTTCCTCCATACTTTCACCAAATATACTCCCAAAACCTCATCTAAGTTTGCAATCTTGTCTTCACCCCTGACTTCAATTCCTTTCTCATTTTCAACTAGACTTGACTTTAGCTTTTGTTCAAGCTTTGCTTGTGCTCTTTTGTCAGCCTTGAGTTTTTCAGCTTCTTTCTTTAACCTTTTGGTTTCTTCCCTCTTGGCTATTGAGAATTTGGGATGTCCTTGCATCACACATATGCTCTTTCCCTCTCTAAAGATAATAGCCATGTTTCTCCTTACTGCCTCATCCATGGTCTCCTTGTGTTTTATGATGCTAGTACCCAAAACTTTGTCTTCATCAGGCTTTGGAAGAGGAAAGTCCACTTCTTTCATCTGAGCAAAGTCTAGAGGGTTCTTTGTGGAGTCCTTGCTGGATCTAGTGTTGGGCTTGAGAACCATAGGTTTTAGATTCTTGAAAGAAGTCTCTCCAACCTTATTCCTCCTTTCTGGCTTGTGCTCCATAATGATTGGTTCAACCTTTGTGCTATGTTTCACAGATATTGATTTATCTTGTGTAGAGCCAAACAGTTGTTGCATCCTTTCATCAATTCTCCTCCTTTGCTCTTTCACTTGAATTTCAGCTGCTGCTAGCTGGATTAAATCAATTCCATCAGGCTTTCCTTTGATTTGAATGATTGGAGAAGTAGTGATGGCAGGAACTAGCACTTTAGATATTTGGATTTTTGTAGATGGCTCTCCTTCCCCTTCCCTTTTACTCTCCCCCTTTTTGTTATCATCAAGGAGAGGGGTCAAGCCCTGTGCTTTTGCCAGCTGCATAAGTAGATTTGTTTGAGATTGTTGGTTGTGAAGAATGGTGGCCACAGAATCTTCAATAACTTGAACTCTGTCTTCCAATTTGGCCAGCCTCTTTTCAGTATGTGATTCCTTTTTCAATCTCAACAAAATGTCCTACATTGTACCATAGGGCATGACTGAATCCAATTTTTCAGAATTGTAGGATTTCAAGTCAGCAATATCCTTTCTGAGTTCATCCACACTCAGATTCTATCTTACTTGCTGCAACTTCATGAGATGCAGGGAGTCCAAGTGAGCTGTAAGGATAGCCTTTGTACCAGCATTAGAGTTTTCTGAATGGCCTGTTTGATAGTACTGATTTGTTTGACTAAGGAGACATTGAATTGCCCTGTTGTAGACTCCTTTGTGAAGGCCCATTCAGGTAGATTTGGAATAGAACTAGGGCCTTCATCTCCCCCTAAGTTCATGCTTCCATCAGAAGAAACAAAGTCATCATCATCAGAATTTACTCCAAATTCTTCAAATGACTCACCAGCTGTTGAAGGCATCTTGTTAATAGCAACTTTGTCCCTTTGAAGAGATGATGTTGTATGTACTAGATGTAGTGTCTTTTCTGCCTCCACATTGCCCTGTGCAGCCAATAATTGATAGGCTGAAACAGGATGAGTAAAAGTGTCAGCATCCAAGGAAATGTTATCAATAACAGCTTTGTAATGTTGCTGAAATTGTCTTTCCTCTTCAGCATCATTCACAATCATTGACTCACTAGCAATGGCTGGATCCATCCTTATTTCTGCTGTACCTGCCTTTCTCTCATTTTCTCTATGTTCTTGCATCAGGGGCTCCCCCTGGCTCACACAACTCACTCCCTCACCTTCACCTACTAAGGTGGTACTCCTCTCACTTACTTTTGCCATGCTGGAAAAAATAGCATGCATGTTTGAGCTCTCAATCTCTCCTTTTGCCTGGGAGCAACCCAGCCTCTCACTCAAATTATCACTCCCTTCCCTCAGTCCTAGAAGTGATTGTACAGTAATCAAGTCTTCTACACTTGGAATTGTTTCAGTTGTGTGTGTAGAGACTATCAACGGATGAGGAATAGCCGTTGAAGGTGAAACTGATGGTATCAACGGATAACTGCTGTTAAGCTTATCCGTTGAAGAACAACCACTTGTCAACGGATGAGTGATATCCGTTGAAGAAGGAAAAGAAGTAGAAATTGAAAGTGATATAACTGTTGAATCTGTGTAGATTGATATGAGTCTTGGTGACACAGATCCTTCAATTTCATCTGAAAGAATTTGCGGGTGATCCAACAAATCATCTAAAAGATGATGATCACCTGTATTTGAGTGGGGCTCCTCCCTGAGTTGTAAAGAGGGAGAATCAGGATTTGATGGGAATAACATATCCACATCTAGAGATGGTGAAGAAGTGTGTGGTGATTGATGTGTGTTAATTGTGAGAGAATGGAGCTGTGACTCCACATTTGTTGGAGCCACATCAAACTGAGTTTGAGAAGGCATAGATACAGATGGATGTATCTGTGCAGTGTGTGCACCCTGTGTAGAAGATTGGGTTCTAGCCCTCTTTCTTCTAATAAAAGCTTTTGTTGGTGAGTGTTTGGCTTATGTGTCCCTCCCTCGTTTGATCTGTGTTCCTGGTTGGGAACTATTTTCAATAGTTACATCCTTTTGGGAGAATGCAGCTAGGGATGTGCTAGTAACCTTTTCAACCACCACAGCTTTTTGAGAAACTGTGGTTTGGCTAGCTTGGGAAACACTTATCTCTCCTTCCTTATCCTGGGGGTTTCTTTGATGTTCACCCCTCCCCTCACCACTCACACCCTGTTCACTCCCCTCAGGGTTAAGGGTAGGTGTTACAACTATTGTCTTTTGAGAAACAACAGAGGTGGTTTTCTTTGTCTTTGATTTTGAAAGTTTAGTTTTGGTGACCTTGGTAGGAATCTGTTGGGGCATTGTCACAGATTCCATGGGCACACTAGAAGATAAAGAAATAGAGGGGTTGGAAGAAGTAGGAGTTGTAGAAGCAATTACCTCACTTACCTGAGGTGCATTCATGATTGGTAAATATACCAATGGCACACTGCTGTTGAGATCCATTCTCAATAAATCTGCAAGAACTCTTTTCTCTTATGCCCAGCACTTGAGTTTATTATTCTCATTGGTTCTGACCAAACCTTCAGCAACATGGTTAGCCAATAACATAAAGAATCTAGCATAATAGATGTTATTAGATCTATTAGCTTTGTTACCTAATCTAGTACCCAATTCTAGCATAACATAGTTGCTAAAATTAAAATACCTATCAGAAATAAGCATATAGAGCATATTAACAAGAGATGAAGTTATGGCATCAAAATTGCTAATTTTCCCAGAGAAAACCTTGATAAAGGCATCCCCAAGAAAACTCCGTTCTTTCCTAAGGCCTTTTCTTTTAATACTCCCTAAACTAGCAGAGTTAAGAGAATAACCTATGGAATCTAACATGCTGGATACATCATTATCAGTGTGTGGTGTCATGGCATTGTTCTCAGGTAATTTAAAACATGCTAGTAAATCATCACAGTTAACACAGTGATTTTTACCTTTGAGAGTGAAGGAGATAGTCATATCTATTGAGTTGAACTCAGCAGTTGTCCAAATCTCCTCAACTACTTCACAGTAAATCGTTGGGGCTTCCAGCATTGCATAGCTAAGTTTACAGTTTTTGATGAAGTCCATCATTTTGTGATAATCGGAGTGGGCTTCATTCTTTTCTACCAAAGCTATGAAATTGTTCTTCTCATAGATGAATCCGGATTGAGATATAATCTTTACTACTGGTGCCATTGTTGTGAGTAGAATTTGCAGAGAATAACTTGAAGGTTTTGCAGAGAGAAAATGGTAAAAGCTTTGAAATTTCAAGAAAGCGTAAAGTAAAAAATGAAAAATCAGAAGGGCTTATATACTTTCTCAAATTAAAAAGCATAAATAAGAGATTAAACAATAAATATATGTAAGTGAATTTCAGCCGTTTAAGAATAAACTGTAAGTATTCTAAAAACTACCTTTAAAACAAATACATACAGCTGTATGTATGAATATCAACGGTTAAGACAATAGAATCAACGGCTGTGAAACACTTGAATCGACTGATGTGATATTTCAACGGATAAGGTAAACTGTCATCCGTTGAAGAGCACTTCAGTTTTATCCGTTGACGGATAAAAATTCCAGAAATGTATATGACTTTCAACGGATAATGAACATCCGTTGACAGAACAATTTTGACTTTCAACGGATAGGGAATATCCGTTGATGGAATAATCTGTGTTAAAAATCAAATTTGTTCTTGCAGCTAATACATTTCAGGCTTCAATTCAAATTGCAATAAGGACATGAATTTTAAGAGTAATTAAGCATACCTAGCTCACTTACCAATCTTATGAATGTTGATTCATCAAGTGGCTTGGTAAATATGTCTGCAATTTGTTGTTCACTTGGAACAAAATGAAGTTCCACTGTACCTTTCATCACATGTTCCCTAATGAAGTGGTACTTGATATCAATGTGCTTGGTTCTTGAGTGCTGCACTGGATTTTCAGTAATGGCAATGGCACTTGTGTTGTCACAAAATATTGGAATTTTGTCAACAGTCATACCATAGTCAAATAACTGGTTCCTCATCCATAGTATTTGTGCACAGCAACTACCAGCTGCAATGTACTCAGCTTCAGCTGTTGATGTGGAAACAGAATTCTGCTTCTTGCTGAACCATGATACAAGCTTGTTCCCTAGAAATTGACATGTGCCTGTTGTGCTTTTCCTGTCTATTTTGCAACCTGCATAATCTGCATCTGAGTAGCCAATTAGATCAAAACCAGACTCTCTAGGGTACCAAATTCCTAGATTTGGAGTCCCCTTGAGATATCTGAAAATTCTTTTAATGGCCACTAAGTGAGATTCTTTAGGGTCAGCTTGAAATCTAGCACAGAGACATGTAGAAAACATTATATCAGGTCTACTAGCAGTTAAATATAAAAGTGAGCCAACCATGCCTCTATAACTTGTAATATCCACAGATTTTTCAGCCTTGTTTAATTCAAGCTTAGTGGCAGTGGCCATGGGAGTTTTTGCAGGTGAACAATCCATTAAGTCAAACTTCTTTAAAAGATCATAAATATATTTAGTTTGACTAATGAAAATTCCACTACTAACTTGTTTTACTTGTAACCCAAGAAAGTAAGTTAGCTCTCCCATCATGCTCATTTCATATTTACTTTGCATTAATTTAGCAAACTTTTTACAAAGCTTATCATCTGTAGATCCAAATATAATATCATCTACATAAATTTGTACAAGTATCTTAGAGCCATTAACATTTCTAAAGAAGAGAGTTTTGTCAACAGTACCTCTTGTGAAATGATTATCTAGAAGGAACTTTGACAAAGTCTCATACCAGGCTCTAGGTGCTTGCTTTAGTCCATAGAGTGCTTTCAACAGATAATACACATGGTCTGGAAAATTTTGATCTTCAAAACCTGGAGGTTGGCTTACATAAACTTCTTCCTCCAATTCCCCATTTAGAAATGCACTCTTGACATCCATCTGATAGACTTTGAAATTGGCAATAGCTGCATAGGCTAGAAAGATTCTGATGGCTTCAAGTCTTGCAACTGGAGCAAATGTTTCATCAAAATCTATTCCCTCTTGTTGAGAATAGCCTTTAGCAACCAATCTGGCTTTATTCCTTATGACAATGCCATTTTCATCCATCTTGTTTCTGAATACCCATTTTGTGTCAATGGAACTCTTGTTCTTTGGCTTGGGTACCAGCTTCCAAACTTTGTTTCTCTCAAATTGGTTCAGCTCTTCCTGCATAGCTAATATCCAATCTGGATCCATTAAGGCTTCTTCCACTTTCTTAGGTTCCTCCTGAGATAGAAAACTACTATACAGACATTCATTTTGAGTAGCTTTTCTTGTTTGCACTTTAGATGATGCATCACCAATGATCAGTTCAAAGGGATGATTCTTGGTCCATTTCCTTTGAGGTGGAAGATGTGCTCTAGATGAGGTGGCCTCAGTATTGTCGTGATGTGAGACAGAGTGTTGATCAGTTGAAACTCCCCCTGAGTTGTTGGTCCTTTGCAGGAAACTTGGAGTTCTATCAACTGATGATGTAAATCGATTATCCGTTGATGAACTATGATCAACGGATGCTTCATTATGTACTTCAACGGATGATGCACTATGTCTTTCAACGGATACTGCATTGCCTCTTTCAACGGATGCAGAATTCTGTGCATTATCCAAGGGCATATCTTGAATCCCTTTTGAAGTGTCATCTCCATCAATCTCCTCTTCACTATCATCACAATATATCTCAATGTTGTCAAATTTGAGTCTTTCACGGTGTCCCTCATCTGTTAGTCCATCAATCTTTTTATCATCAAACACAACATGCACAGATTCCATAACAATGTTGGTTCTTAGATTGTAGACCCTATAAGATTTTCCAGCTGTGTAACCAACAAATATCCCTTCATCATCCTTTGCATCAAACTTCCCTTTATGGTCAGATTAATTTCTCAGTATAAAGCATTTACATCCAAAGACATGAAGAAAGTTTAGAGTTGGTTTTCTTCTCTTGAACAACTGATAAGGAGTCATGCCTTTAGCTTGATTGATCAAAGAAATATTCTGAGTGTAGCAGGCACAATTAACAGCTTCAGCCCAGAAATATGTTGGTAACTTTGATTCTTCAAGCATTGTTCTAGCAGCCTCAATTAAAGATCTGTTCTTTCTTTCAACTACCCCATTTTGCTGAGGTGTTCTTGGAGCTGAGAACTCATGCATGATTCCATTTTCTTCACAGAACAGCCTCATTGTCAAATTCTTGAACTCAGTTCCATTGTCACTCCTGATATTCCTAACCTTCAAGTCAGGATGATTATTGACTTGCCTGATGTGATTGATAATGATTTCACTTGCTTCATCCTTTGATCCAAGAAAATAGACCCATGAAAACTTTGAGAAATCATCTACAATCACCAAGCAATATCTTTTTCTTGCAATTGACAATACATTGACTGGTCCAAACAAATCCATATGTAGCAGCTGTAATGGTTCATCAATTGTTGTTTCAAGCTTCTTTTTGAATGATGCTTTCCTTTGTTTGCCTTTCTAACAAGCATCACACAAACCATCCCTTGAGAATTCAACAAGAGGAATTCCTCTAACTAAGTCCTTTTTGACTAGATCATTCATTGTCTTAAAATTCAAATGGGATAGCTTCTTGTGCCATAGCCAACTTTCAGCTGAACTTGCTTTGCTGAAGAGACAAGTAATAGATTCTGCATCTGTAGAGTTGAAGTCAGCTAAGTACACATTTCCTTTTCTAACTCCAGTTAGAACCACTTTGTTGTCTTTCTTACTGGTGACAACACAGGCTTCTGAATTGAAGGAAATTGTATTCCCTCTATCACATAGTTGACTGATGCTCAGTAAGTTGTGCTTGAGACCATCAACTAATGCAACTTCATCAATTATGACATTCCTTGTTGAAATCAAGCCATATCCCATAGTAAACCCTTTGCTGTCATCTCCAAAGGTTATGCTAGGGCCAGCTCTCTCCTTAAACTCTGTGAGCAGGGAGAAATCTCCTGTCATGTGTCTTGAACAGCCACTGTCCAAGTACCATAGATTTCTTCTTTTTCCCTGCACACCATAAAATCAATCAAGTTGATTTTGGTACCCAAGTTTCCTTGGGTCCATTCTTGTTAGCCTTTCTCCTAGACTTCATTCCTCATGCATCTTTAGACTTAGGTAACTTTGAGTCAACCTTGATCTCAGATGTAGTTGGTTGAGGTGTAGGGTTAGTCACAGAATCATTTAGCACATTTGGAATTTGATAAGGCATGGATTGTGCAAGCATGTTATTCCATATTGGCATATTGTATGGCATTTGAGGCATACTAAATGCAGCAAGATAAGGATTGTTAAAATATGGCATGTTTGCAAAATGTGCATAAGGATTCTGTTGAGACATAACAGGCATAGCATGCAGAGGTGATGCAGACATATTAGGCATGGAAGAGGGCACAGGTATGGGAGTTTTCTTAATAGATTTGCAATTAGCAGATAAATGATTAACACTACTACAATGCACACAGCTTTTTCTAGGAGCATACTTATCAGGTGTGTAATTGTTATGTTTGTTAACCCCTACCTTCCCATTTCTATTAGATTTCCTTTTAGTTTCCTTTTTATCCTCAACCACTTTGAGCCTATTCTTTAACTGTTCTAAGGTCATGTGTCATATATTCACCTTACTGAAATCTTTGGATGTGCTTGCTTTTTCTTTGACAAAGTTCTTGGAAGTTGAACCAAACTTTTTGTTGAGTTTCTTTAGATTTTCACTTTTAGAAACATCTGCCTGTTTTAATTGAGGAACCTTCAACGGATGCTCCTTTTCTTCCTTCAACGGATAATTTTCATCATCCGTTGATTCCACATCCGTTGACAGCCCATCAATTAATTCCATTTTCTTTTTGTTTTTATCCCAGGCAGTCTCACAAAATGATTCAATTCCTTGGACCTTGACAATTTGAGCACTAACATCCCTAGATGTCTTTCAGGCTTTAATCACCTCTTGCTCTCTCTCTAATTGATTAGAAAGTATTTCTACTTTCTTAACAGATTCAGCTAGTTCATTTTCAACAGATATACAATGTAGCTTAGTTTTCTCTAGGTCAATCAACTTATCTTCTAACATAGCATTTCTATTACTTAAAAACAAATTGTTCTCTTTAATCCTACTATTTTCTTTAGCAGGAGATTTAAGAGACACACGCAAATGATACAGTGCAGTAGACATGTCATTAAAAGCATCATTGCACTCTTCTTTAGTAAGCTGTGTTAAATCAGTAGTGATTACCTGGTTGCTTGATGAACTAACTTCATTTTCCTCAGAATCAGCCATGAGAGCCAAGTTGACATATTCCACATCTTCATCCTCTTCTTCTCCATCAGCTGCCCAGTCTTTTTCTTGAGTAATGAAAGCCCTCTCCTTTTGCTTGAGCAGATCAAAATATTTCTTTTTGTAATCTACTTGGTCAAATTTCTTCTTTTCAGAAGTTGGCTTTCTGCACTCACTTGCAAAGTGTCCACTTATACCACAATTGAAACACTTGAACTTGGATTTGTCCACCATGTTCTTATGAGGTTTAGTGGCTCTAGTGTTTTTCTTAAATTTCATCTTTGCAAATCTCCTGGACAGAAATGCAAGATGCTCATCAATACCATCAGAGTCATCTTGGCTGGAGTTATCTTCATTCTCAGCAACTTGCTCCTTACCCTTGCTTGATTCTGATTTGCTTGTGCCATCTTTGGAGTTTGATGTAGATCTCACGGTTTCTTGTTTGCATTCTTTCTCATTTTCAGCTACCAAGGCAACTGAACGTCCTTTCTTTATTCCTTTCTCCAATACCTCATCCTGTTCTAGCTCTAGTTCATAAGTCTTCAAGATTCCATATAATCTTTCAAGAGTGAAGTCCTTATAATCTTGAGAGTTTCTCAAGGAGACAGTCATGGGTTTCCATTCCTTTGGCAAGGATCTTAAAAATTTAAGATTTGAATCCTTCACCTGGTACACTCTACCATACAGCTTCAGTCCATTCAACAACTTTTGGAATCTATTGAATGTGTCATTTAAAGAT
The DNA here is from genome assembly GCF_009905375.1 of Apium graveolens. Lineage (NCBI taxonomy): Eukaryota > Viridiplantae > Streptophyta > Magnoliopsida > Apiales > Apiaceae > Apium > Apium graveolens. Next base: position 1,963,996 of record NC_133655.1, read on the forward strand.
TCATTTTCTTCAAAATGAAAATACTCATACTGTTGAATGAGAAGTTGTATTTTGTTTTCTTTTACTTGTTCTGTACCTTCACACAGTAGCTGAATTGTGTCCCAAACCTCTTTGGCAGTTGTGCAATTTATCACATTATCAAACATATCCTTGTCAAGACCATTAAACAAAATGTTCATAGCCTTCTTATCCTTGTGGACTTCTTCTGTGTCTTCCATTGTCCATTCTGCTCTAGGTTTTGGAATGGATTGACCAACAGCAATTGTGGCTGTAGCAACTGTGGCTACTTTGTGGGGAATGTGAGGACCATTCTCAATGCAGTTTACATAACCTTCATCTTGGGAGAGTAGATGAAGGTGCATTTTCACCTTCCAATGGTGATAACTGTCTTTGTCAAGAACTGAGATTTTTACTCCAATATCCTTCTTACTCATCTTTGTTAGTTTCCAAGAACTTTAAACTCTTTGTGTGTCAAGAGCCTGCTCTGATACCAATTGTTATTCCTAGTGGACTAACAATGAGATTTACAGAAGGGGGGTTGAATGTAAATCTCAAAACTTTTTCAAGTTTTGAGCAGTTTTAAAGGCTTTGTGTTCAAGATAAACAAGTGTGTGAATTGCTTTAAGCTAATACAGACATATATATATTCAAGCACTAATGTAAAGAACACAACAGACCTTAAAAACTTTTCTGGTGGATTGTTGTTCCACCAGAGATGGTATTTCAGAAAATCTGTGATTCAAGAAGTTGATCACAGCTGCGTCCTAGTACAAACTAGATAATTTTTCTCTCAAGATTTTTCTAAACAGCTCTGGAAAAATTCTCTTCTAATTACTAGCTGCTACTTGGTTTATATAACACCAAGTTTACAAGTGAAGACAAAGATAAAAAGTACAATAATAAAATAAGTTCTCCACTTGTTTCTTCTCCATTTTACTCCAGTGCATTGTTGACTATTGCCTCTTTATACTAGAGTAGAACGACTGCTTTTTCTGATGTTCCTGAAATAGGCTACCACATCTCAGTTGTCTCTGTCAACCCATGTGCCTCTGTTTATAGGTACAACTACCACTTGTCAACTGCTATTTAACAGAACATCCGTTGAAGCCTTCATCCATTGATGGCTTTATCCGTTGATGTGTTAGCAGTTGAAGCTCTATCCGTTGATGCACTCATTCGTTGAAGGATGTTATCCGTTGAAGCTTTAGAGACATCCGTTGAAGCTTTGTTTCTCATCCGTTGAAGGTCTTTAAGTTATCCGTTGACACCATTTCATTTATACAAAATTACAAGGCATGAAATACTTACAATTTGCCTTCCTATCTGCATATCCTCTAGTAGTCAACATGACTTATAATTTCCCTCAACATTTAAGAATTTATATCTCAAATTCAGAGACTGAAATGTGCTACAACACTAGACTTATTTCTAAGTAAAGCTACACCATCAACGGATAGCCAAAATGGTCTTATCCGTTGAGGCTACAAACACTAGATTTCTACTTAAGTGTTTTGTTAAACATATCATCAAACTAATGCACATATATTCCTAACAGGTTTGCACCTCAGTCTTGCTTTCTGGCAAAGCAACAACATTTTACGGATTTGTTGGTTCTTTACCTGGAGCCGTTTGCTCAGGAATGGACTCATCTTTGTTCATTTTTGAAGAAGGTGATGAAATGACCTTTTCTATTTTGTTTTCTGGCAAAGCAACAGCCTTTAGCGGATTTGTTAATTCTTTACCTAGAGCCGTTTGCTCAGGAATAGCCTCATCTTTGTTCATTTCTGAAGAAGGTGATGAAATAACCTTTTGTTGTTCCAGGAAGAGAATACTTCCTTACATATTCCATTTCTGCAAGGATGATATGTCTCTCATCGATTAGCAGCTAAATTCTTTTTTGTAAAATTACTTCTTTTAGAGCTAGTTGCTCATAACTATTTTCTAAGGAATGATCCATGAAATCTCAAAGAAAGAGATAAAAAATTTTAAGGCAAAGAAGCCTTTTGTTTCTTTTGAGAGAAACTAGTTTGTTTATGTGGATGAATTCGGTTTTGGTTATGATTTCTTCATTCCTCCTTTTCTATATTTATAGGAATTTTAAAGCTTTGACATGCCTGCAAAAAGCAACTAAATGATGCATCTAGTGATGTCATTATTAGTATTGTTGTTGATATTCTCTTGTCAGGAAATCTGCCAAACAGTTCTTGACCCCTTCGATGTGTTCTACATCAAAGTTGTATCGACTTAACCATTGTTGCCATCAGACAAGTCTTCCTTGTTTATTATCTCCCTGTAATGTAATACGAAGAAAATAAGTGAAGTTTTTGTTATCTGTTCTAACCAAAAATTTAATTGGGGTTAAATAAATAGAAAATTTACTGATAACTCTAATAATCGCAAGATATTCCTTTTCGTTAGAATGGTAATTCTTTTCAGCATCTTTAAAGCTACCAGAAGCGTATCTGCAAATTAATTCTTTTTCAGAATTTACAGCTTTGAGGATCCCTCCCCAGTATTCTCCTGAAGCATCTGTCTCAATGATAAGCTTGTCATCTGGATCTGGATGATAGAGTTTTGGAAACCCCTTGAGATTCTTTTTTAACTTACAGATGTAGTCGGTGTCTGAATACTTCCATTCCCATGGAATATCCTTTTTGAGCTTAACCTGCAAAGGTGCACGAATAGATGCAAGTTTGGGAATATAATCAGATGCATAAGTTAATATACCTAAAAACCTTTGCAATTGCTTCTTGTTTTCAAGTTTATCTGGGAATTTCTTAATATGTTCCAGAATATGAGATTGTGGACAAGGAGTTCCTTGATCAATTTCTAATCCTAAGAAATTAATCTTTGTTTTGAAGAGTTGTGCTTTCTTCTTGGATAATATTATACCAAGATGCTGACATCTTTTCAGTACTGCTGCTAGATGTCTGAAGTGATCCTCTGATAAGGGTGAGAAGCTCATCCTTATTGAGGAGATTATGGTTGTCTCATATTATAGCATCGTTGATTGCTTTATAGTTGACTACCATTCTTTTCTTTCCTCTTCTTCTTTCCGCTTCATTTTCTACAAAAAATGCAGGCGACATATAAGGTGATTTACTGGGAATAATGATTTTCATGTCTACAAGCTCCTGAATTTGCTTGCCAAATTCCTTTCGATCTTGTGGGATGTACTTCATAGGTCGAACCTTGATTAATGTCTCTAGATCTTTGAGCTTAATGACTGCCCTCATCCATTTCTTAGTTTTTGTAGGATCCAATGGATTTTCTGAGCAGATAGAGTCTAATAATCCTTCGATAATAGCCATTTTTTCTGTTTCAAGAACTAAATCATTATAAGCATTATTTAATTCTTTGATTTTTTCAATATCTTCCTTCCCCTTTTGTAAAAGAAATATTTTATTGGAGCTGATGTTGATGGCATCGGGTTTTTTGATTTTTGAATTCTTTTTCATTGAGTCTAAAAAACCTGGAATCCCAACTCTCCGAGCTGTTGTTATTTTTCTGATATATACTTCTTGACCGGTAAGGGTAAGTATAATCATTTTTGTTGAGTGAAAGGTTCATATAACTGACAAAAATTATTACCAACTAAAAAATCTTTTCCAGATTCTTGTTGATAAACAGTAGGAATATGAAATATTTCTCCTGCGATTAGTATATCAAGGTTCTTACATACCTTGTTTATTGTAATGGTACTTCCATTAGCAATTTTTACCTGTATAGGTCTTTCTGCATTAACCTAATGTTCTGGTGGGATAACGTACTTACTTGCAATGCAAAGACTTGATCATGTATCAACATAACAATGTAATTCTATCTGCTTATATCCTATAAACTTAAATTTACCTGAAAAGTATATTGAGTTTGGATTAGTGATGTTGATCATTACTATTTCTTCAGTCATAGTCTGAGGAAGATGAGTCGTTGGAATCTGACTTTTCTGGTCATAGGTCTAATTCTTCAATTGAATATACTTCTTGTGTATTTTCATAAGGATCTTCAATAGGAATATAACCTAAAGAATAAACTTTTTCTATCATTTGGGCCTTTTCTTCATGCATTTTCCTATTAGGGCATTCGTTCGCGTAGTGCCCTTCCTCATTGCAGATCCAACACCTGCAGTTTTTCTTACCTTTTGGGCAGAACTTTTGTTTATCTTTAGAAAAATTTTTAAAAGAATTTTTCTTAAAATATTTCCTTGGTTTAAAAGGTTTCTTTTTCCTGGTAAACCTGTATTTGGTCATACGTTTATATGACTTCTTTTTATAGGGTTTATAAGAAGATTTTTTACACCCGTACTCATATAATTTCTCAAATATCTTATCACAACATTGTTTCCTAAAAGATTTTAATTGTTTTTGTTTCTTAGTTAAATCACACACCTTAGTGATTTCTTCATTAACAAATCTTTGAGCATAAGCTAAACTATACTCTGCCGGTCCTGTAGCTTCTAGATTAAACCTTTCTAAAGCTTTTAATCCTACCAGAGGAATCTTAAGGAGATAATCTTTGACGTATTTTGCATATTCTGCCTGATCATGTAGCTAGTACAGATATTTTTCATAATCATAATATAATTGATCTAGAAAACATATGTCACAAAACTGCATATTAGTGATCATAATTTTTGCTTTTATTTTAATCTTCTCTAACTCCTGAAGTTTATCAGAGGATTGATTTATTCCTAAGAACATGGTATAGATAGAATCTAAAATATTTTCAAAGGCTGTAACAGGACTCATAACTGGATCCCAATTGGTGTTTTTAATAAATGAATTAACAACCCCTAATGTCTTATGTTCAACCAGTAATAAAACTGTGTTTTGATCATCATAAGATTCTTTGTTAGTCTGAATAATCAGACTCATTTCTTTTGCCCAAGAATCTATAAGTTCTTTTCTGTTTGGTTTCCCATCAATATTCAAGATACTACTACCAAAGATATTAGTAGTTTCTTTTGTCTCAGGGTTATAAGGATAGAAATTACCTTTTATTTTTCTGTTTTCTTCAGATTTAACTCTTGATGTTCCCCCCATTTCCTGCTTTGGGGTAGAAGGAGGAGAAGTTTGTCTGTTTGTTCTGAGATTTTCTGTTTCTTCATTTTCAGAACTATTAGCTTCCGTTTTCTGAAAGTCTTCATGTTCTTCGGAACTGAAACTTTCAATAGTATTAATAATATCAAAACTAAATAAGGATTTTAATTCATTACTATTTTTATTTCTTGGTTGGCTTCAGATTAATCATCTAACTCCATTAATCTGATTGCTTGTTCAAGGACTTCGCAATTTTCATCATTCACCTGCAATTCTTCTTCCTTCATGTTATTCCAGAAGATTTTTTCTACTGTCTTTATGCAATTCATTCTGACCTTTTATCAGAACCGAATGGCCATGTTAGACTACCAGGATTTTTTCCAGTTCCTAGCTCTTCATTCCCGACATTATAGTTGGGATAACTGTATTTCCAAGGTTTTGATTTGGTCGTTGGATTTTCATCTAGGGTGATGACTTCTTTTCCTTTTCCTTTGAGGGCCTCTAAGATCTCTTTGTTGCAAGGACAATCTTGAATTACTGTTTTTAATTCGGTGATTATTTTTGCTGTTGTTGCTTCAATGTTGTCTGTAATATGATTAGCTTGATGCATTGTAAGGTCATGCACGACACGTACATTAAAATCATGCGTGTAATAAATTACGTTCATATTACATATATGGAATATATGTTATATTGTGTTGTGAAATGAAGTTCCTTTCAATTTTGTACCATAAAACTAATAGATTATATTCGTAAAAAATGTGCTTGGAAATATTTTGAACTTTTGAATTTTGCGATTGCTGCCATTGAGAATGAATATTCATTCATGTTGATCGATTAAGAAGAAAATTGAGTTCATTTGTGTAAGTTACCTTAATTTTTTATGTCGGGTTTGCAATACTTATGATAGCGACTAAATTTATTTTGATCCATTAAGAAGAAACTGAGTTCATTGGTGTTATTAGGCTTAATTTCTTGTGTAGGTTTGTAGTACTCACGATAGTGGTTGTCTAACTGTTTCTCTCATTAGTTATGAATTATGAGAGTTAGTTAATTGAATACGTTCTAGGTAGTTATGTTTACACCGAAATAAATAAGGTATATCAATTCATCAAAGTATTAAATGTAAATATTTTTTAGACACTGTATTGAAATCATGTTTTTAGTCCTACACAACGACCGCACTCCAAAAATAAATAATTTTTTTAAAATGTGTGTTTATGCGCATATATATATATATAATGAGTAATGTGGTAGTTTATTTGACATAACCATGTTTTGTGATAAATATCTAAGTTGTTAATATACATAATGAAGTTGTAATAAATGCATTTTTATTAGGAATATGTTGTGAGCTTGATGATAAGTTGAACAAAATACCTTAGTAGATTTAACTTAGTATTTTTATAGCTCTCGACGGATGTTCTACAATAGTCCCGACGGATGAACTTTATAGTCCCGACAGATGACCACTAAACATCCATCGAGAGTGTAGCTTATATAATAATAAGTATTGTAGCACATGTCTGCAAACAACAATGTATTAGTTGAGTAGATGTTGTAGGATTCTTTAAGTCATGTTGACTGCTAGATTGATATGCAGAATAGGGTGGCTAATTGTAAATATAAGATGTCTTGTAATTCTGTATAAGTGAAATAGAGTCAAGTGGCAGAAAGGTTCCCGACGGATGATCTACAAAGGCTCCCGACGGATAATAAACAAGGAATACGACATATGACCAACATAGTCCCGACGGATGATCATATTCAAAAGAGCAGTTGACAGTGATAATACAGTCACATACGTCGGGTGTTTGCAAATGAAATGTGGCAGCCTAATTGCAGGATTTAGAGAACAAAGAAGAATTACCATTTCCATGCAATTATGAAGATATTCAAAGATGCTGGATAGTGTAATGGAGCAGCATGAAATTAGACTATAAATAATTTTTGTTTTACTTGTTTGTCTTTTTATCATGTAACTTGGTTGTATATAAACCAAGTGTAGCAAGTAGAACAAACAACGAAGAGATTAAGTAAGTAAGCATTATTTTCAGAGAGATAAAAAAGGTTGTATCTGTTAAGCATCTCTTTGTAATTCTGCAAGTTCACTTGTAAGCAGCTGTGTGCTATTCAAGCTTCACAGAGTTCTCATCTTAATATATATATATATATATATATATATATATATATATCTGGTGAATAAGTTCAAATCCGCCAGAAAGTTTTAAAGCCTTGTGTTTTATTTCTTTTTGTTTGATTTTCATATCTTTATCATTTTGCAACATAGAAAAATCTGCATAGTTATATTATTAAGTTAGAACAGTTTTAAAATCAGAAAAAGAAACTAGAATTACATTCAACGCCCCTTCTGTAATTCTTGTTGCATTGTTTGGGAATAACAATTGGCATCAGAGCAAGCTCTTGAAGTACAAAGAGTGTAAAGATCACCACAATCAATAAGATGAACAGAAAAGATGTTGAAGTAAAGATTACATTTCTGGACAAAGACAACTATCACCATTGGAAGGTGAAGATGCACATGCATCTCCTATCTCAAGATGAAGCATATGTGGACTGCATTGAGAAATGTCCACATGTCCCTATGAGAGTTACTACAGGAAATGAAGTATCAGTCCCGAAGCCACAAGCAGAATGGTCAGATCCAGATAAAGAACAACTTCAAAAGGATAAAAAGACCATGAACATTCTGTTTAATGTTGTTGACAGTGACATGTTTGACAATATCATAAACTGCAAGACTGCTAAAGATGTCTGGGATACAATTCAAATTATATGTGATGGAACTGAGCAAGTAAGGGAGAATAAGATGCAACTCTTGATTCAGCAATATGAGCATTTCCATAGTGAAGAAGGTGAGTCACTCACTAACATTTTCAGTAGATTCCAAAAACTACTGAATGCTCTAAAACTGCATGAAAGGGTCTATCATACAAAAGCCTCAAATTCCTTAGATCTCTGCCAAAGGAATGGAAGTCTATGACAGTCTCATTGAGAAATTCTCAAGATTACAAGGAGTTCACCTTGGATAGACTGTATGGTATCCTAAAAACCTATGAGCTTGAAATAGAGCAAGATGAGAAGATGGAGAAAGGAAGAAAGAAGGGAGGGTCTATTACATTAGTTGTTGAGCAAGAAAATGAGAAGGAGATAAAGGTTGAAGTTGTTGAATCTGCACCAAACTTAAGAGTTTGTGAAGGCAAAGGAAAGTGACTAGTAGCTGAACATGAAGACCAGCTTAGTCAAGATGACATGGATGACATAGATGAGCATCTTGCTTTTCTATCCAGGAGATTTGCCAAGCTCAAATTCAATAAGAATTTTGGAGCAGCCAAGTCAAACAGAAACATGGTTGATAAGGCTAAATTCAAATGTTTCAAGTGTGGCTTGATAGGTCATTTTGCTAGTGAGTGTAGAAAGCCTGATTCTGGTAAAAAGAAGTTTGAGGCTATTAATTATTTGTAGAAATACTTTGAGTTGCTCAAGCAAAAGGAAAAGGGCTTTCATTACACAAGAAAATGACTGGGCTGCAGTTGGATTGGAAGAGGATGAGGATACAAGTTATGTCAATCTAGCACTTATGGCCAAATCAGATGAAACAGAGACAAGTTCATCAAGCAATTAGGTAATCACTACCAAACTAGCTCATTTATCTAAAGTTGAGTGTAATAATGCCATAAATGACATGTCTACTGAATTATATCACCTGCGTGTTACACTCAAGTCTCTCACTAAAGAAAACAATAAAATTAAAGAGAACAATATGTTTTTAAGTGAAAGAAACAATATGCTAGAAACTCAATTTGTTGAGTTTGAAAAATTGAAAATAGAATGCAAGATTGCTAAGGATGAACTAACTGAATCCTTAAAGAAAGATGAGATTTTAAGAAAGCAACTTGAACGAGAACATGAAGTAATTAAGGCATGGAAATCATCTAGAGATGTTCATGCTCAAATTACTAAAGTTCAAGGTATAGAATCTTTTTGTGATGCAGCATGGAAAAAGAACAAGGAGAAGCTTGATTCCAATCTATTTGAAGGACTTTTAACGGATGTGGATTCGATGGATGATGAAAATTATCCTTCGAATAATCAAAAGGATTATTCATCGAAAGACAATGAGCCACATCCGTTGAGTGTAAGCAAACCAATTAGCAAAGCTAAGCTAGCTAAGTTGAATGAAAAATATGGATCAGTTTCTAAGAACTTTGTTCCAGGAGAAACAAGTCAAGTGAAACAGAACAAAAGAGTCAATGTAGGTCATCTGTCTATCAAGCAATTGAATGACAGATTGGAGAAAATTGAAGTGAAAGCAGAGTCAAAAAGGAAAAACAATAGAAATGGGAAAGTAGGGATTAACAGACATAACAACTACACACCTGATAAATATGCACCAAGAAAGATCTGTGTAAGTGTGGTAGTGTTAATCATTTATCTGTTAATTGCAAATTTGCTATGTTTTCTCCCATATCTGCACCATCTTCATTTCCCAGCATGCCTACAATGCCTGTAAATGTTATGCCTACACACAATTTGAATGCACTGTATGCTAACTTTCCATTTGCTCAAAATCCATATTATGCTGCATTTAGTATGTCACAAATGCAATTTAGCATGCCTTACCGAAATAACATGTTTGCACATAATATGTATTTCCATGTTAATCAAGTTGTGCACGACAATTTTGCAATGATGAATGGTTTTAAGGGTTCTACTCAATTGACTAAGGATGAACTTCAAGTACCTAAGTCAAATGAAGACAAACCCAAGAAACCTAAGAAAAAGGCTAACAAAACAGGACCCAAGGAAATTTGGGTACCAAAATCAACTTGATTTGATTTTGTTGTGTACAGGGAAACAGAAAGAATCTTTCGTATTTGGATATTGGGTGTTCAAGGCACATGACTGGAGATTCTACCCTGCTCACTGAGTTCAAGGAAAGAGTTGGCCCAAGTAACACTTTTGGAGATGACATCAAGGATTATATTGTGGAATATGGCTTGATTTCAAAAGATAATGTCATCATTGAAAAGGTTGCCCTAGTGGATGGACTCAAGCACAATCTGTTGAGTATCATCCAGCTTTGTGATAGGGGTAACTCAGTTACTTTTAATGTATAAGCCTGTGTTGTGACTGAAAAGAAGAGCAACAAAGTGGTTCTCACTGGAGTGAGAAAAGGTAATGTGTATCTAGCTGACTTCAACTCAACAAATGCATAATATGTAACTTGACTTCTCAGTAAAGCAAGTCAAGATGAAAGTTGGCTATGGCAGAAGAAGCTGTCCCATCTAAACTTCAAGACCATGAATGAGCTAGTCAAGAAAGATTTGGTTAGAGGTAATCCTCAAATGGAGTTTTTAGAGGATGGATTGTGTGATGCCTTCCAGAAAGGAAAACAGATTAAAGCATCATTCAAAAAGAAGCTTGAATCATCTAATGAAGAACCTTTACAATTACTTCACATGGACTTGTTTGGACCAGTAAATGTATTGTCTATCTCAAAGAAGAGATATTGCCTAGTAATTGTGGATGATTTTTCAAAGTTCTCTTGGACATATTTTCTAAAATCCAAAGATGAGGCTAGTGAAATCATCACCAATCACATAAGGTAAGTTAACAATCATCATGCCTTCAAGGTTAGAAGAATTAGGAGTGACAATAGAACTGAGTTCAAGAATTCTATGATAAGAGTGTTTTGTGAAGAGTATGGAATCATGCATGAGTTTTCTGCAGCAAGAACTCCACAACAAAATGGTGTAGTGGAAAGGAAGAATAGATCACTCATTGAAGCTACAAGAACAATGCTTGAAGAATCAAGGTTGCCAACTTACTTTTGGGCAGAAGCTGTGAACATAGCATGTTATACTCAGAATATCTCCTTGATCGATCAAGCAAAAGGCATGACTCCATATCAGATATTCAAGAACAAGAAGCCAACTCAAAATTTTCTTCATGTCTTTGGATGCAAATGCTACATTCTAAGGAATCAAACTGAACAGCATGGAAAGTTTGATGCTAAAGCAGAAGATGGAATTTTTGTTGGATATGCTGTTGGAAAAGCATGTAGAGTCTACAATCTTAGAACAAATATTGTTATGGAATCTGTACATGTTGTGTTTGATGATAAGAAGATTGAAGGACTAAAAGATGAAGGTTTCCATGATATCCTCAAATTTGACAATGTTGAGATAATTTGTGATGACAGTGATGATAATAGTGATCAAAAAATAGTGGCTACGGATAATACAGAAAAGTCTATCTATAATAATGCATAAAATTCAGCATCAGTCGAGGTACAAAATGCATCATCCGTCGGAAGACAATCAGCTTCATCCATCGGGATACAAAGTGCATCATCCGTCGGAACAATTAGAGAAGTTGAGAGTCAAAATAGATCACTTACAGAAAGAACTCCTTCTTCAAATCAATGATCCACAAACTCAGGGGGAGTTTCTTCTAATTAAAACTCAGTCACACATCAAGACAACAATGAGGCCTCTTCATCTAGAGCTCATCTACCACAACTGAGAAAATGGACTAAAGATCACCCTTTTGAGCTCATTATCGGTGATGTATCTTCTAGAGTTCAAACGAGAAAAGCAACTCAAGAAGAATGTTTGTATAACAGCTTTCTCTCAAAGGAAGAAGCAAATAAGGTAGAAGAAGCTCTGTTGGATCCTGATTGGGTTCTAGCTATGCAGGAGGAGCTAAACCAATTTGAAAGGAACAAGGTATAGAAGCTGGTACCCAAGCCTAAAGGAAAGAATCCAATTGACACCAAGTGGGTATTCATAAATAAGATGGATGAAAATGGCATAGTTGTCAGAAACAAAGCTAGATTGGTTGCTAAGGGCTACTGTCAACAAGAAGGAATAGATTTTGATGAAACTTTTGCTCCTGTTGCAAGACTTGAAGCCATCGGAATTTTCTTAGTCTATGCAGCCCATGCCAATTTCAAAGTCTATCAAATGGATGTCAAAAGTGTCTTTTTGAATAGAGATTTGGAGGAGGAAGTATATGTCATTCAACCTCCTGGTTTTGAAGATCCAAATTTTCCAGAATATGTCTACTATCTTTTGAAAGAACTTTATGAATTGAAGCAAGCACCTAGAGCCTGGTATGATACTTTGTCAAAGTTTCTCTTAGAAAATCACTTCACAAGAGGTATTGTTGATAAAACCTTATTCTTTAAAAATGTTAATGGCTCTAGCATACTTGTTCAAATTTATGTAGATGATATTATATTTGGCGCTACAGATGAAAAACTTTGCAAAAAGTTTTCCAAATTGATGCAAAGTAAGTATGAAATGAGCATGATAGGAGAACTAACTTACTTTCTTGGTTTACAAGTTAAGCAAGTTAGTGATGGAATATTCATTAGTCAAACCAAATATATTTATGATCTTTTAAAGAAGTTTGATCTATTGGATTGTACATCTGCAAAAACTCCAATGGCCACTGCAACTAAACTTGAATTAAACACTACTAAAAAGTCTGTGGATATTTCAAGCTATAGAGGCATGGTTGGCTTACTTTTGTACTTAACAGTTAGTAGGCCATATATAATGTTTGCTACTTGTCTCTGTGCTAGATTTCAGACTGATCCTAGAGAATCTCATTTAATAGCTAGAAAGATAATTTTATCTCAAGGGAACACAAAAACTTGAAATTTGGTACCCTAGAGATTATGGTTTTGATCTAACTGGTTATTCAGATGCAGACTATGCAGGGTGTAAAATTGATAGAAAAAGTACAACAAGAACTTGTCAATTTCTAGGAAACAAGCTGGTGTCCAGGTTCAGTAAAAAGCAAAAATTCGTTTCTACTTCTACAGCTGAAGCTGAATCTATTGCTGCTGGCAGTTGTTGTGCACAGATTCTATGGATGAAAAACAATTGTTGGACTATGGTCTGCAAGTGGACAAAATTCCTATTTTATGTGATTATACAAGTGCAATTGCCATTACTGAAAATCCAGTACAACATTCAAGAACAAAGCACATAGACGTCAAATACCACTTCATTAGGGAACATGTAATGAATGGTACTGTGGAACTTCATTTTCTTCCAAGTGAGAAGCAACTTGCAGATATCTTTACCAAGCCACTTGATGAATCCACCTTCACTAGTTTGGTAAGTGAGTTAGGTATGCTTAATTATTCTTAAATCATTTTTGATAATTTTGCAAGTTGAAATGCATCTAGAAACTTAATTGATTCTTCTGTTTTGGATGAAAATTTGGCTAAGTCAAAATCTTCATCTCGACGGATGTTCATTATCCATCAAGTTTGATCATCCGTCGAAATAGAATAGCTTTGTAAAAATCAATTACTTTTCCGGAATATTTTAAACCCGACGGATAATTGCTTTATTCTCATCCGTCGAATTGTCTACATCTTAACCGTTAAAGTTCTGAACATTATCCATTGGATTTACTTACAGTCTGTAAGTATATCACGATGGATAATTGACAGAATTTTGACAGTATATTTTACTTTTAAACGGCTATTTTGGGCAATTTTCATTGGGTCTTTAATTTTTACCTTTAATTTTTATCCCATTTTATCTGAGAATACATAAAAGCCTATTTCAAGTCTAATTTAGCTTTTATCTTTCTCTATTGCAATTAACTGCTCTCTTCTTTTTCAAAGTAAAACCCTCTTTATTTCTGCAACTTTCCTTACTTAACAATGGTACTAGTAGTCAAGATCATGTCTCAGTCAGGATTCATTTATGAGAAGAACAACTTCGCGGGTCTTGTGAAAAAAGAGATTTCGGCCTCTGAAGACTATCACAAAATGATGGATTTTGTGAAGGGATGCAAGCTTAACTATGTCATGCTAAAATCACCCACAATCTACTGTGAAGTTGTGGAGGAGATGTGGACCACTGCTGTGTATCAGACAACTGACAAAACTATAACTCTCTCCATTAAAGGTAAGGAATTTTGTATTAACAGTGATACTATCCAAGCATGCTTTAAAATTCCTGAAAAAATTACTACTAAACCACACATGGATGCTGATTCAGTTAACTTGTTTAATTCTATTGGCTATGCACTTCCTACCACTAAATTAAGTGAAATTATGAGGCTAGGTCTTAGGAAAGAGTGGAGGTTTTTGTGTGATGTAGTTACCAAGGTGTTTTCTGGTAAAATAAACAACTTTGATTCTATCAATACCACTATGCTTAACATGCTCTACATGCTGCTTACTGATAATTACTATAATTTTAGTGATGATATCATGTTTGAGTTAGGCTACAAGTTAGGGGAGATTAAAAAGAGATCTAGAAATATTTATCATGCTAGATTCTTTATGATTATTGCTAACCATATTTGTGAGGATCTTGTGATTGAGAACCCAACCAACAAAATGGATACACAAAACTCTCCCATCAATTCTCTGGATGTGGATATGATTCACACATCAATTCATGATTCTCCTTATTTAACTTTGTTGGAGAAGCCAAAATTCAGTGCAAGTAAGTATCATCTTCTAGATGATCTGATGGCTCACTTGCCAATTCTTTCAGGAACTATTGAGACTTATGTGCCTAAATTATCATCAATCTCTACAGAGTCCATAATAGTTTCTACTCCAAACTCTATCATTTTCTCTATTCCGATGGATATTGTTCATCCATGAGCTAGTGATTGTATCCCGACGGATGTGCCTAACAGTAGTCATTCGTCGGTTATCCTAACTACTACCCTGATGGATGTTCCTCATCCGTCGGTACTCACTACACAAGCTGAATTTTTAACAATTATTACAAGTGTAGATGAGTTAGTAGTTGTACAATCACTCCTAGGATTGAGGGAATGGAGTGAACATAGTGAGAGGCTGAGTTGCTCTCGGGAAAAAGGAGAGGAAAAGAGAGAAATTATGCAGGCTATTTCTTCCAGTCTGGAAAAAGTGAGTGAGGGGAGTTCCACCTTAGTAGGTGAAGGTGAGGGTGTGAGGGTGGTGATCCAAGGGGAGCCCTTAATGCAAGAATATAGAGAACATGAGAGAAATGCAGGTACTGAAGTTTGGGAAAAGCCTATTATTAGTGAGTTAATGGATGTCAATGAAGCTGACAAGAAAAAGCTATTTTAGCAAGATTATCAAGTTTTCTTAGATTCTGTTTCTTTTGATGCTGAGGCATTTACTCATCATGTTCCAGCTAATCAAATTCTAGCTGAACAGGGCAATGAGGCAGCTGAGAGAACTTTGAATCTGGTGCACACAACTGCTTCTATGCAAAGGGCCAAGGATGCAGTCAATGCCTTGCCTACTCAACTGGTGTAGATTCTGATTCTCTCAGTGGTGAATTTGGAGACAGTGGTGGAGATGATGAAGAGGAGGAGCCCATTGATTTAGGGGGACAAACTGGTTCAAGCAGGAATGCAAACACTCTATCATGGATGTTTAGCAAAGAATACAGTGAGCATCATTTCAAGTCAACCCTGATCTCTCTCATCAAACAGACCAATACAACTCTTCAAGCCTCCACAGATGCCAACACCAAAAGTCTGCTATAAGCTCATCTGAACTCCCTTCAATTACATCAAATATCAAATCTCAAACAGACTCAGGAGGAAGATGCACTCAAAGCCTCCATAACTGATATCAAGAGGGATGTATCTGACAGACTGGAGTCTAAGCTTCATGAAGCTACAATGAGAGATCTACATCAAAGGCTTAGGAAGGAGTCTGACATAAACTCCAAAATTGATGCTATTAGAAGAAGGGTGATTAACCCAGAGAGTGAGCTCACTAAAATCAGACTCAATCAAGCTCATCAAACTATGCTTCTTCAACAGCTGGTGGCTGCACATACCAAACCTAAAACTTCTCAACTTGATGCTAACAAAAACGGGGAGAAAGGCTCAATTACCTCAGTTAGTCAAGGTGCTGCAAGTGAGGGGGATACAGTGCTGAAGATAAATGTCATCAAGGTAATTGTTCCAGAAATCACCTTCACTAAGCCACCGGTGAAGGACAGTATAGATTTGATCAATATCAAGGCAGCTGAACTGAATGAAAAGTGGGAGGAATTTGACAAGAAGATTGAGCAGAAATTTGGTCAAATAGAGAAACCAGACAAGATCTTTCATCACTTATCTCAAGTCAAGCAAATCTCAGTGAATGAAATGAGTCTGGGTAATATGGAAAAGGGTCAATCTTCATGTATAAAGTCTCCAAAAGCCAAATTGGTTTTAAAGCCTAAAAGAAATTATCCAAAGTCATCTGACAAGAACCCCTTGGATCTTATGTTTGAGACTCCAAGGCCAGATGAAAAGAAGTTGTTGGCAAGGTCCATTGCATTTTTTAAGGATCCAACTGACTCTGTACTAAATAGAAGAATTGCTAAGATCTACAGGAATGGGAAAGAAATCTGTGTGGTGGCTGGACACCCTCAGTTTGCAGAAGCTAAGAAGGAAGAAAAGGAGATAATTAAACAAGAAAAGAAGCAAGTTGCTTTAGATGCTAAGAAGCTCAAACATAAGAAAAAAGCAAGCTGCTATAATAACCAAGCTCCAAGTTGTGAAAACTGCAACTGAGATTTCTGAGAAGCAACATGTAATAGCTGAAGCTCAGGATCATAAAATGCATAAGGAACCTCAACAGACAAAGAAGCCAAGATACAAAGTCAGGGTCAAAAGAAGATTGAACTTCAATCATGAAGAGATGGAAGATTATATTCCCAACCACTCTACATCTACAACTCAAACATCCAAGCCCTCAGTGGTGCAGGAGGAATTTAAGGTGGATCCTACAAGGAATTATCATGGTGAGCCAATAGTTCCCAAAGATGAGCCAGTAGACTGGGATAGCTTGCCTCTCCTGAGCTCAATTTACCAATCTTCAACAAGTTAAAGAAGACAAAGATAAGAGCAATCAAGAAGGTCAAGCCTGTGAGACTCAAAACCAAAACAATAACCAAAACTCAACCAACTGTCAACAAGGGAGATCTTTTATATATCAGTGACATCAAGGAATTTTTCAGATATAAATCTCTACATGGATGAACTAGAAGAATTAAGAGCAATTGATGCTCACAGAATTCTCCCTGAAAGACTGATGTTCAAATACAAGGGTGGGAAAGAGATCATATGGCCCCTTCACATGATTTTTCAAGAGAGTTGTTCTATTTTGAAAAAGATTTTCTCATCATTCAAGAAAAGTTTTGGATTTAATGTGAATGCCAAGAAAATGGTTCTAAAGAAGAAAGAAGAACTAAGGAGCAACAGAAAAGCCTCAGATGCACTCCTAAAGACTCTATCAATTCCCTTCACAGGAAACAAAGTGCACTTAAGGCCTTACTGGCTGATGGAATTCATGGATAAAAAAGGTGCTAGGAGATTCTTCAGAATGGATGACCAACTGAGCATCTCAAGCAATGAGACTCTATTGGAAATGCAAGAAAAGCTGGATCTATCAAATGCTGCAGAACTTGAATTTCACAGACAACTCCAAAATCAAATAGAATAAAACAACAGGAAGCTTGGGAAGAAATCAAGACAATCAAGGAGATAGATCACATCTGCTCATACTAGAGGAGCACCTTGAAAATGATTGTGAGAACTCTTTGTACACTTTACTTAGTTCAATTTTTAAATAAACTAGAGCACTTACTAGTTTTATCTACCATAACTCAATCAATACATTTAGGGTGTTTTGTTATCATCAAGTTTCTCTTAATTTATGTCTACAATTCCAATAGACATAAATTGGGGGAGATTGTTAGAAATATGTTGTAAACTTGATGATAAGTTGAACAAAACACCTTAGTAGATTTAACTTAGTGTTTTTGTAGCTCTCGACGGATGTTCTACAATAGTCCCGACGGATGACCACTGAACATCCATCAAGAGTGTAGCTTATGTAATAATAAGTCTTGTAGCACATGTCTGCAAACAACAATGTATTAGTTGAGTAGATGTTGTAGGATTCTTTAAGTCATGTTGACTACTATATTGATATGCAGAAGAGGGTGGCTAATTGTAAATATAAGATGTCTTATAATTCTGTATAAGTGAAATAGAGTCAAGTGGCAGAAAGGCTCCCGACGGATAATAAACAAGGAATCTGACGGATGACCAACATAGTCCCGACGAATGATCATATTCAAAAGAGCAGTTGACAGTGACAACACAGTCACATGAGTCGGGTGTTTGCAAATGGAATGTGGCAGCCTAATTGCAGGATTTAGAGAACAAAGAAACATTACCATTTCCATGCAATTATGAAGATATTCAAAGATGTTGGATAGTGTAATGGAGCAGCATGAAATTAGACTAGAAACGATTTTTGTTTTACTTGTTTTTCTTTTTATCATGTAACTTGGTTGTATATAAACCAAGTGTAGCAAGTAGAATAAACAACGAAGAGATTAAGTAAGTAAGCATTATTTTCAGAGAGATAGAAAAGGTTGTATCTGTTAAGCATCTCTTTGTAATTCTGCAAGTTCACTTGTAAGCAGCTGTGTGCTATTCAAGCATCACAGAGTTCTCATCTTAATATATATATATATATATATATATATATATATATATATCTGGTAGATAAGTTCAAATCCACCAGAAAGTTTTAAAGCCTTGTGTTTTATTTCTTTGTGTTTTATTTTCATATCTTTATCACTCCGCAACATAGAAAAATCTGCATAGTTATATTATTAAGTTAGAACAGTTTTAAAATCAGAAAAAGAAACCAGAATTACATTCAACCCCCTTCTGTAATTCTTGTTGCATTGTTTGGGAATAATTTTTTTATTAATAATTAAGGAGTTAGAATAATTAATTTATGGTATTAAATTTGATATTTATTAATAAATATTAATGAGGGGTAATTCAGTAATTTTAAATGAATAACTTGTCTCAACAAACCCCCTATTTGCTCTATTATATATATAATAATACAAGATAGATTTAGGATTAATAATAGATGATTTTGGATAATTAATTGTGGTTAATGATATTTACGAATTATTAGAATTATAGATACTGCAGATGATTTGCATATTTAATTCGAATGTTCTATTTCGAGTTATTTTATTCAAGTAACTAATTTAAACTTCTAAATTGTGTAAAATCTATTCGTACTTAATTACTTGTTAAATATTTTTTAATTCTCCCGCTCAATAATAATTATTTAGAATTTTTTTGACAGTACGTGATGAAAGTTTTGGATAAAAAAATTGTTACACTTTAAAATAAGGATATAATTCCTTATATTTATATTAAGATCTTAACTCGAAAAATTAGATGGGAGTCATGACACAAGTTGCACTCCCACCCCTTTTTATGTACAAAAACTTAACCTGTGAAAAAGAAAAGCACCACTCTTGGCATTATTAGAGTGAATAATGTAAAGAGCCTTGAGGCGCGAAAGAACATCTAACGCTTGCGTGGGTAATGCCCTTAAAGTAGAGAAGGCAAAGGGGATGAACGAGTAATCATGGTCAACGCAAATGGTCGAATACTTCATCTTCTTCTTTTCCACAGCGTTGTGCAACGCCAACCCAGGAGCCTAGGAACTCACTCCCCACCGGCAAAAGGAGAAATACCAGTTACATCCAGACATGCGTCTTTACCTTGGGACCAATTGAACAACAATATATCTGCAGGTGTGAGCTATTGCCTAACATCCGAAAGAAATCCCATAGAAGCCTCATTACGCACTGGAACGCTAACATTGGACCAGATATCCACCAGAATGTCGTGCACCCAAATATATTAATTTAAGGAAAAATTTTAGTTTTTGGTTTTATTAAAAATCAAATTAGTTTTGGTTACATCTTGTTATATAAATAATACTTCAGTTAAACTGAAGAAGCTAATTTTTAAAAACTCATAAATTTGATTTAAATCTTGAAATTTAGTTAAAATTTAGCTAATTTATTACTCTGTTCATCTCATGCATTTATTTACACATTCCTTATATATATATATATATCAATTCTTTACATTCCAAAAAATTGGCAAAAATAGTAAAATTTTATAATTATAAAAATTAGTTACTAACCCCTAATTTCATTTTACACATTAAATATTGATTGATTCCAGTTCTTTATCCATTTTTCTTAATTTTCAATACTAATTTACACTTTTCATTAGTCCAACTTTTTTCGTAGTCAAGTTTCATACTAAATAATTTATTTAAAACGTATATAACTTTATATTCATATGCTCTTTAGTGGATACTAGTTCTATTGAGTTTAGGTTCTTCATTTAAAATGATAATTTAAGTACGACTGTCATCCTGAGTAATAGACATTATTCTAAAATTTATAAAACTTAAAAGCAATGCATGTTGATCATATTAGCACTATATTAGCACTCTCATATCTTATATAGCAGTGGGTGAGCGGCAAACACTCGACCTTAGATAGTTGACTGTTAACATGGGTAATTGAATATAAGATAATCAGCAAATCAACAGAGATATTATATCGTGCATTGGGATTTCAGGGCGTTTGTCGACCCCGACGGTTGTATGTCATAATAATATTTATTTATCATATACTTGGTAGAGAGGTGGAGGTCTGATATGGGCCGAAAATAAGCCTAGACATAATAAATATTGTATTAATTAGACCTAATATGGTTTAATGGCAAAGCCCAATTAATGATGCCCGAAGTCCTAGTTATTTATTAATTACGAAATTAATAAAAAGGGTGAATTAACATCTCATTAAATGTGTCCAACAGAAGATGTAATTATGTGAAAAGTAGCTTTCAAGACACCTAAATTAACAAGGAATCTGCTTTATACGTTTTAGGACTCCAATGTCCATTAAAAGATGGAGACTTACTCACCAAGTCTCCTAACACTAGTCCCATTCATGGACATCCAACATCTATATAAAGGGTCCTACCCCATCAATTAGAACTACGCTTTTTGACTTGATCATTAGAACGCAGCAAGGTACGTAGGCATCTTGTGAAGACAAGTTGAGTCACGAAACACGAGAACAGCCAAATAGAGCCTTGGAGTTCACAAGCCCCAGTAATAAATACACCCTGGTTTTCTATTCACAACAAGGTCATAGACAAATTCATTACGCTTCACATTTTGTAAGTTAACGATCACACTTGAAGATGTTTACCTGATTGTGTTTTTACTGATCATATTACCTGTTACTGATCATATTGTTACTTGGGACCAATTGAACAACAATAGATCTACAGGTCTGAGCTCTTGTCTAACATCCGAAAGAAATTCCATAGGAGTCTACTTACGCACTGGAACGCTAATCTTGGAGCAGATATCCACCAGACTGCCGCGCACCCAGATATATTAATTTAGGGCAAAATTTTAGTGTTTGGTTTTATTAAAAATTAAATTAGTTTTGGTTACATCTTGTTATATAAATAATACTTTAGTTAAACTCAAGGAGCTAATTTTTCAAAACTCGTAAATTTGATTTAAAACTTGAAATTTAATTAAAATTTAGTTAATTTATTATTCCGTTCGTCTCATGCATTTATTTACACATTCCTTTATATATATATATATATCAATTCTTTACATTCCAAAAAATTGGCATAAATGGTAAAATTTTATAATTATAAAAATTAGTTACTAACCCCTAATTTCATTTTACACATTAAATATTGATTGATTCCGACCCTTTATCCATTTTTCTTAATTTTAATACTAAATTTTCCCTTTTCATTAGTCCAACTTTTTTCGAAGTCAAGTTTCATACTAAATAATTTATTTAAAATATATATAACTTTCTATTCATATGCTCTTTAATGGATACTAGTTCGATTGAGTTTAGGTTCTTCATTTAAAATGCATGAGAATGCTCTAAATTGTACTATTTGAATCTGTTTTCGGTGTAATTGTTGGCGATATATTTATATTGTTATGAATAGTTTATTTGTTTATGCATATGACCAGAGGTGATTGAGCTATGTTTGTATTGGTGCATTCGCAAAAAGTAATGAATTATGTTACCTTTTTTGCCACTTCATAATTATTGCAATATGTTAATGCTTAGAAAGTAAATAAATACAAGTGATTATGTGTGCCTGATTTATATCAATCACTCTAAATATAAAATAATTTTTAATTTTTTTTTATTATTTAATGTGTTTATGTGTTACAAATGTGATTGATGAGTCAAACTATATAGGCAATTGACGTCAGTCAGTATTGTAAGTTTAATCACAGAATGACATATGATACTGCCTGTCCCAATAACTTTCCATTTTGGAATGTTCCAACAGATTGTTAATATTTCCTAAAATAACATATTATTTTTATATGGATCCAAAAATTTACCCTGTTTTTTAATTTTTCTTCAACATAATTCATTTTTTTAATCTCTGTATCCAACAACGATGTTAACAACCTATGGGACGGTGAGAGTATATGATATATGTTACAGAATGATTAATAGTGAAGTAGAAGTCGTACATATATGTATAAATAGTTTATTTTATTTTGTACGTGTTTGAATTTAATATAATATATATTTCACTATTTGATGACGAGGTTAGATTGATGACAAATAAGAATCTACAAGTATATATGTGCTTATGTATGCATGTGTATGTGTGTGTGTGTATATGTATACATGTATGCATGTATGTATGTATATAACATGCATGTATATAGTTATTGTATGTATTCATGTACGTATTTATTAATGTGTATATGTATGCACATATTAATTATATAAAAATTAAAAAAAATAATAAATGAATGATGAGATAAAATAAATATTATATAGATATTAATGATGCGTCAATTAATATATATATTAATTGTGAGCAATAAGTATTATATAGATATTAATAATCAACTACAAATATTAAGGGTGAGAATAAATGTAAAATAAATATTATATCGGATTATAAATTATGTTCGGAGCGGCTGTTTTGAGATACTTGTATAGATACTTCTCCATAATTGTGAGAAATATTGTGATAACCTGAAAAGATGTTTTATATTATTGATATTGTATTTCATTCGATACACAAAACACAATATATTTAAAAATATAATCCATATAATTTTTTATATCAAATCTGACCTTTTTCATTTAATTATGATTTTTTTTTAATAAAATAGATGGAACTATTTTGAGAAAATTGAAGTTATGCACAAAAAGGAATGTCCACAATGAATCATTGTGAGCCCAGTTTTCCCCAATAATCAATGCGGAAGAAATTAAGGGTGGTGGCCCTACATATCAATTTGACTTAAAATATGGTCCAAAATGTCACTTTTAAAAATTATGACCCTAAATGTCACTTAATAACGACACTTCATTCAGCATTTTTGGGTAATGTTACTTCGCTCCACGTTTTGTAGTTTTTTTAGGCAAGAAATTCAAAATGCTACATCGTGTAGCATTACATTTTTTTTAATGCACAAAACGCTACATTAAGTAACGAGACATGCATATATTGAATGTATACGTTAATCCAAAAGACAGAAAACTTGACATGAAGTCACGTTGCCACATTAAAAAAAATAAACAAAACGCTACATCGTATAGCGTTTTGGTTGATTTTCCAAACGCTACACGATGTAACATGGTGAAGTCTACTCGGAGGCTGGAGGGAGCATGCCACCCCTACCACCTCGATCCCAGCCTTGGGATAACCCTAATTATCTTAGAGGTCTGCAACCGGTTAACAATGAAATAGATGTGTCAGGACCTTATACCACTGAGGAAAGTCGGCAGTCAACTTTTGAAGATACCCATCACAGGAGGAGAAGAAGGGATACAGATCCAGTTAAAGGTAGACAAATTGAGCCCATTTGAGGCAAGCAACCCGTGTTTCAAGAGGTTCAGGGAGCGACGACCCAAACTTTTGAGGAGAGGGTTACGTGCCCACGAGGCAGAAATCCTAAGGTTAAGGAGGGACATGGAGAGGAGTCAGGCTAGGCAGCCAATGAGGTCCAACCGAGCTAGAGGAACTAGATGAATTTCCCAGATCATTGATATGGAGGAAGCTCAGAGGAGAAAATCAATGGATGTCCCTCGAGGAAACCAGTTTAAATTGTTCCCCCTGGAGATCCGGACGATCCAACTCCGTCATTCACGGCATAAATCATGAACACTCACATCACAAGGAAGTACAAGATGACGACCATAAAAGCCTATGATGGAACGGGAGATCCCGCTAATCACGTCAGGACATTCTCTAATGCACTGTTGTTGTAACCCGTGAATGATGCAATAAAATGCCGGTCATTTCCCCAAACCTTATCGGGAATGGCTCAAAGGTGGTACAGCCGTTTGCCACCAAACTCAATGAAGGGTTTCGAGCACATAAACGCAATGGAAACAGAAATTAAAAACGTGAAAAACCAAAATTTTCGAAACCCACTGCATGATCCATGCGAAAATCAGATATTTAATTTGTAGATCAGATTGTTTACCTTAAGAAGCTTTACAAATTAGTTGAATAATGGAGATCTAAAGATTGTTCAATCACCACGCATCCCGCTCTCGCGAGCTACGCTCTATCGATATCCACGCGAATGCTTGAACTCAAGGATTGGATGTGTACTAGCACAAACTTGTTTCTTCTTGCTCTCTCCATCTTCTCTCTTGGTGGCTAGGGTTTTAGTAAAAGTCTTGCCTTAAAATCAGCCACAAGAGATATTATATAGAGAGTAGAAAAATGAATTATAACTCTTAACTAATTAGCAGTTATTATTAATTCAAAATTCATATTTTGTATAATAATTAAGTCACACTTAATTATTTAACAACTGAATTTCATAATTAATATTAGTAAATTTGAATATCATTATTTATCTAATTAATTAAGTCATACTTAATTAATATTATAAATAATTCGAATTATTTTAATATAATTTAAATCCAATTTAAATTAAATAATCCTTTAAGCATTCTTTGTGTGTGACCCTACAGGTTATTATTATGTTGGCAACAAATTTTAAATTTAATATAAAACCGTAAACAATGAGCGGCATGTAGTTATACATCATTGCTCCCCAAGTAATAATAATTCAATCGGTGATCGATTTAACCTTTCGTGAATAATGTACAATGTAATATAATCCCTTTAACCATATATTATAGATTAAACTAGAGGCATGTAATGTGTCATACTCATCAATGTTTAATCCATGTTTCCTTTATGAATGAGTAGACTATCATATCAAATCAACATTTGAGCGTGGCCACACATTTCATAGTCTAGCTCACACAAGAGGTCAATAATATCACTCCTAAAATAGGAGGGTTAAATCCCATCTAGATCATTCATATTTCTCATACGATTCATAATATACCCAATGTCCACTTTTATCATTACCCGATCAAGGATAACTTTTAATGAAATCAATGTATATTAATTTTCATATAGAAATATAATGACTTCAGGTCTAAGGACCATTATATCATTATCACTGTGAGAATTACTTATACAACAACAGACATGTAGAATGTCACATCGGGTCTGTCCATCACCATGTATATTTACATATGCCTGTGTTTTTGACTTTAGTATCACTATACCTATGATCAATGAGATGTGATCATCAGTCAACAAACACACCAGTCTTAATGCATTATTATTGTCCTTTTAATAATAATACTCGACTAGGGACCTTTAGGAATATTGATACTATTCTCATAATCTCATTTCTAAGTCATGTACTTAGAGATATTTATATCATATTCCAAGGACATTTATTAATCTATCATTTATATCGTAGTAAATTAAGACATAATAAATTATAAAGGGAATAACTGATAGAACATAAACATTAATAATCCAAATGCGTTAAACTAAAACATCATAATGTTGTCTTTAGAGCACAAGCACTAACACTCAATTGGGTCCTTTAGGGATTTAAGTCAAGCTTTCATCAAACAATTCATCAGTGGGAAGGTGCACGAAAAAAGTTTTGTTTCTCTTATGACTATAGTGCAAGGGGCAAAGGAGTCTCTAAGGGACTACTTGAATCGATTCACAAACGAAGCCTTGAAAGTTCCAGATCTTGACGATAAGGTATCCATGATAGAATCACAACAAAGGACCAAGGATGAATTCTTCAAGATGTCTCTAGCGAAGCGACCGCCGAAAAATATGCTACAGCTCCAGAGTAGAGCAGGGAAATATATCCAAGTTGAGGAAAGCATGAAAAAATTTGTGGTGAATAATGAGCCCGCAGGTGGAAAGAAGAAGAAAACAAACCAAGAATACAATGCCAATGACAAGTATCCTTGAGTTGAGAAAGGTGCTGACTCCCCTCCTAAGAAAGGGGGACCTGTACAAAAAGTTACCGAGTATGTTAGGTCGAATGCTCCCAGGAGTCAGATTTTAATGGAAATTGAAAGAGATAGAGATGTTTGTTGGCCTAAACCCCTGAAGGTTGATCCTGCCAATCTAGATAAAAGCAAAAATTGTAGGTTTCACAAGGACGCTGGTCACGACACCGATATATACCGACAACTGAAAGACGAAATTGAATTTCTTATTCGAAAAGGAAGATCGAGTAGGTGTACGAGAGATGAAGAGAAAGGAGAAAGGAACAATAATAGAAGAAGGAATTTTGATGATCGCAGGAAAGATCAAGATGATCAAGGACAAAATCCCAAACCTCGAGGACCAGTCATAATACAATCTTTGAAGGACCAACTGCAGCTGGATCATACAAAAACTCATGAAAAGCTTATGTCGGGGAAATCATGCATATCATTGGAGAAGCTCTGGATTAACAATGATATTTGACGACTCTGACTTGGAAGGGGTCAAGTTTCCCCATGACGACCCTTAGTCATAACGCCAATCATAGGAAACAGCCCGGTAAAGAGAGTCCTTGTAGACAATGGAGCATCAGTAGACATCTTACTTTATGATACCTTCATAAGAATGGGATACGACAATTCTCAATTAACCCAGACTGATATGCTGAGATATGGTTTCGCTGGAGTCGAATGTCTGGTTGAAGGGATCATAAAATCGCCTCTAACAATGGGGTAGGAGCCACGACAATCCACACAAATGTTGAACTTTGTGGTGGTTAAGGCAGGGTCGACATGTAATGCGATTATGGGAAGGACAAGAATACATGCCTTTAAGGAAGTCCCATCATCCTACCATTCCGTGATTAAGTTTACAACCAAAGATGAAATAGGAGAAGAAAGAGGAGATCGGAATATGGCCAGAAGCTGTTATGTAGCCTCACTGTGGGCAGATGGAGCCGGGGGCAAGTTTTGCCCATTGAAGACCTAGATATTCGTGAGAATATCCCAGTTGAGTGAAGCTTTTGAAGTCTTAAGGTGTCACAAAATGATGTTGAATCCTGCCAAATGCGCTTTCGGAGTAGGGTCTGGGAAATTTTTGGGATTAATGGTTTTCAAGAGGGGAATCGAGGTCAATCCCGACAAGATAAAGGCCATCCTAGATATGGAGCCTCCATGTTCTGTGAAAGATGTACATAAACTCACTAGAAGGGTTGCATCTTTGGGATGATTTATTTCCAAGTCCGAAGACAAGTGTTTGCCCTTCTTCAAGACCCTGAAGAAGGTAAACGATTTTGCATGGACTGACGAAAGTCAAGAGACATTCGAGAAATTGAAGAAATACATGGTTCAAGCCCCTATGTTGGCCAAACCAATCCTAAATGAGATTTCATACTTATATTTGGTTGTTTGAGAAAATGCCTTGATCACTGTGTTGGTAAAGGAGGATCTCAAAGTCCAAAAACCCATATATTATGTCAGCAAAATTATGCATGGAGCTGAGCTGAATTATTCGACCATAGAGAAGTTTGCCTTAGCCTTAGTCATGGCATCAAGGAAGTTATGTTCTTACTTCCAAGCCCATAAGATCAAAGTGTTGACAAATCAACCTCTGAGAAATATCATTCACAATCCAAAAGCTAGTGGAAGGCTAGTCAAATGGGCTACTGAGCTTGGGGAATTCAACATTAAGTACAGACCTCGGACAACGATCAAAGCCCAAGCCTTGGCTGACTTCGTGGTTGAATGTACCATCTCCAACCAAGAAGTCGGGGGCAGAAAGATACACCTCAAGACATGGGGGTAAAGAGGAGGATGAAGAGCAGATCAAGGGCAAAGAATTCTGGTTGCTCTATTTTGACGGCGCATCAAAAACAAATTCAAGCGGAGCTGGATTAGTCTTGCAAAGTCCCGATGGGTTCCTGATTGAGTATGCTATGAAGATGAATTTTCCAACCATAAATAATGAGGCTGAATATGAAGTCTTGATAGTTGGTCTGGGCCTAGATGGAACATTGAGGGTTAAAAACCTGAAAGTCCGTGGAGTCTCGAAGTTAGTGGTATCCCAAGTCAAAAAAGAATTTGAAGCAAATGATGAAACCATGGCAAAATATGTATGCCTAGTGAGAGTTGTGAAGACTCAATTCAATGAGTTCCATGTCGAGCACATTCCAAGAGAAGAAAATGATAAGGCTGATGCGTTGTCCAAATTTGCCTCATCAGAAATAGAAAAAAGTTCTGAAAGTGTGTAATTCCGTGTTTTAAAAATATGAAGCATAGATGTCAAGTGAGTTGCCCCTATAGGACTTGGAGAGTCATGGATAGACCCTATTAAGGCTCATCTACAAACTGGATGACTTCCTAATGATGTAGTGGAGGCGAGAAAATTATCTGTACGAGCCTTAAGATATTCTTTAATTGATGGGATTCTTTATAAAAGGTCTTTTATAATTCCTTATCTAAGGTGCCTCATGCCAGATGAGGCACGATTTGCCCTGGAAGAAGTACATGAAGGTATATGTGGCCAACACTTGGGGGGCAGGGCCTTAACCCACAAAATCACTCATCTAGGCTTCTACTGGTCAGAAATGATGGTTGATGCCAAAGAATACGTGAAGAGATGTGATCATTGTCAGAAGCATGCTCTCGTAGTAAGACAACCACCCGAAATGCTTACTTCCATAAACTCCCCAATCATGTTTGCTATGGGGGAATGGATATACTTGGTCCTTTCCCGATGGCTACTGCTCAAAGGAAATTCTTAATTGTAGCAATTAATTACTTTACTAAGTGGATCGAAGCCAAGCCCTTGGCCAAGATTACAACTAAACAAGTTGCTCAATCTCTATGAAAAAATATCATATACAGGTATGGGATTCCCCAAATCTTGATAACCGATAATGGAACACAGTTCAATAATAAGGAATTCAGAAAGTATTGTGAAGAGAATGAAATCGAACTGCAATTCACTTATGTCGCTCGCCCTCAAGCCAACGGGTAAGCAGAGGTTGCGAATCAAATTATTTTAGACGGATTGAAGAAGGGGATTAAAAAATCCATGAATAATAGGGTGGATGAGATACTACCGATACTTTGGGCATACCGGACCACATGTAGGGTCACTACGGGAGCAACCCCATTTATGTTGGCATATGGCGCTGAAGTTGTTGTTCATGTGGAAATATTACATTCATCTCCAAGAATTCAATATATGTTTAGAAGAAAATAAGGAAGGGCGGAGACTAGCCTTAGACTTAATAGATGAAGTTTGGGATCAAGCTCATGCTAAGATCGTAAAATATCAGGAAAAAAACTTCTTTTTATTACAACCTGAGGGTAAAAGAAAGGTTTTTCAAGCAGAGAGATCTAGTAGGGAAGGCAATCGGGTCGGATCGGGTCGGGTATTGCAGAATCCATATCCAAACCCGAAAATTTTATCCATACCCGAACCCGAAAAATACCCGAAAATGAATACCCAAACCCGATCCATCGGATTTCGGGTCGGATTCGGGTATACTCGAAACCCGAAATTTTTTGAATTGGATATTCATACCCGAACCCGAAATTCGAAAATTTGTATATTTATTGATTTATTGATATTGCAAGTGCTTGGGATCGAACATGTGACTTGTAAAGAAAGAGTTTTAACGTGTCATTTTCAACCACTCCACCACATCATTAATTGGGTTATTATATGTATAACTAATATTTAAAAAATCAACTCAATCGATAACTAATTTTTAGATTTATTACTAAAAAAATTGTTAGCCTTATAAAACTTATCACCCGTTTAAATGATTGAATAATTATATTTCATTAAACTTTATAATTACTGAATCTGAATTTTTAATATAAATATAAAAATATATGTTCTAAAAATTATATAATAATATGTATAGTGTATATTATAATATATATATATATTATAATATTATATTGTGTAATATATAAAATTCTAAAATTATATATATAATTAATATATATATATATGAGTAAAATTCTATGAATTCCACCTTTTAATTGGAGTCATCGGAGTCCATCTATGTTCTGCAAATAAAATATCTTCTAAAACGTGTTATCTTGCAAAATATGTTTCACAAATATTATTACTTAAATAAAATCATGCAAATCTCATATATTTACAAGTATAATACGTATGTTCTACAACATGAATATTTATGTTCTGCAACATGAACATTTATGTTCTGCAAACTAAGCATGTTTTGTAGAATAATATGTTTTGCAACGTTCTACTTGTAAAATCTATGCAATCTGCAAGATTTTCAATAAAATTATGATATTTGTAGAACATCTTCGAAAATTAATATGTTTTGCAATAATTTAAGTTATATTTTACTTGAAGAACATATATGGACTCCAAGGACTCCAATGAAATAGGGGACTCCATAGAACTTAACCCTATATATATAATAATTCAGGGTTTTTTCGGATTTCGGGTTCGGATAGAGTTTCAGATTTCGGATCGGGTTTCAGATCGGTATACCTAATATCCAAATATTTTCTGTTTTAAAAATTAAATCCATATCCATATTCAAATCCAAAAAATCGGGTTCGGTAAATCCAAAATTTTGGGTTTCGGATCGGGTATCCGTCGGATCGGATTATTTTGTCATCCCTAAGATCTAGTCTTAAGGAAGGTTGAAACATCAGGAGTTGGACGGAAAGAAAAGTTAGCCCTGAACTGGGAAGGGCCGTACAAAGTTAAATTTCAAGTACGGGGGTCTTACAAGTTGGAGACTATGGAAGGAGAAGAAGTGCCAAGGACTTGGCATGCTCAAAACATGTAGGTTTATTATATATCATTCATCAAGAAGGAAGTGCCTACTTATTAAAGTAGCAACAAGGTTCAAAAGCACCGTGAAGCTATTAGGATCTATATTTCAGTCTATTAAATTAGTCCAGTTCATTTAGGATTTATGTTTTAATTTGGAATTATCAGGGTTGGACCCATTTTATGTAAGGTTTTGAAAGACCGAGTTATATTCGTTAGTTATGAGGTTTTGAGATACCATGTTATATTCTTAAGTTATGAGGTTTTGAAAAACCAAGTTATATTCTTAAGTAATGTTTACTAAGTTTTGAAAGACTGAGTTATATTCTTAAGTTATGAGGTTTTGAAAAACCAAGTTATATTCTGTAAGGTTTTGGAAAACTAAGTTATATTTTTGAAAGACCAGTTTATATTTTTAAGTTATAAAAAACCAAGTTATATCATTGAGTCGAGATGATGTTTTGTTTGAAAAACAAAATAAGCAAGTAACCAAAATAAAAAACATTCAAGATATGCGGGAAAAGTAATATAAATAAACCCCGAAGGGCATGGTTCTAAAAATCGGCGATTTACCCGATAAATCGGACGAAAAATCGCTAATCGGCAGTTGCTGATCTGGTAACGGAAAATCACCGGAAAAAATGTTTTCCGGTAAATTGGTCAAAATCGTTGAAAATTGGGTCAACTTTGGATGAAATAGGAGAAGATTATGAAATGATTGAACGAGATTCTTGGTGAGTTGGATGAAAAGAAGATAAAAATTGAGAAGCAGTTACGTTTGTCAAGAAAAAAAGAAGAAGAAGAAGTTCAGTAACGGAGGAGGAAGAAGGAAGAAGATGCCTGAATGAAATCATACTATTGATTAATAAAAATGGCATGTATATCAATGAAGTGTACACCTCGTGAGTTATGTGAAAACTGAAAAGCAGTACAACTAGTTTACTTTTGAGTAGTATAGTAGTACATCATGTATTGTCCAACCGTACATGTAGCATTTTAAGGCCCAATTATATGTATTAATTTTATACTATCTGACCCTGTAATATATTTAATTTATATATAATTTTAAAAAATATTAAATATATCCGATTTTATTCCGATTTACTAATTCGATAAATCCCCGATTTTCGATAAATCGTAAATCGACAGCTCCACTGATTTAGTCCGATTTCTGATTTTTATAACACTGTCGAAGGGTAATAAGTTCGAGATACAATAAGAAAATACAAAAGCCATGAAAGGCTAAGTAAAACACTACTCATACCTGGTTGATTCATCCTTGTCCTTCTCCTCCTCATTACGCCCTTGCTCCGTATTTTTAGCTGGAGAGGAACGAGGAGAAGAGGTGTTAGGATCAAGGATGCGATCTTACTGCATGGGGGAATCAAAAAGAGCATCTAAACTATACTCGGCTTCCGGTTGCTCAGGACTGATAAAATTATTGGCCTCTATCAAGCCAAGATGCTTTTCCACGACAACCTTCACTGCAGCATCGAGTGAACTGGAGAGGATAGAGGCCCTCATCGTGAATCTCCATTAAGTTTCTAAATTTATCAGAGTCCATGTACTCATCGATGAGGACCTCCTTGTCACTTCGAAGCTTCACCAGCTCAGAGTGGGCCTTGGACAGCTCTTCGTCCTTATTCTTTAGATTCTTCTCAAGAATCTCAACCCTCTCCTTCCACTTATTCATCTCCTTCTCAAGATCATTATAATTTCCCTTCCAGGACCTGGCCTGATGAAGTGCGGCCTGAAAGTAAGTGTTGCTCTACACAAGAAAAAGAAAAATGTGATGAGAGACTAAAACAAGGGAAAAGTAAAACAAGTAGATAGATTACCGAGGCATGGGCTTAAAAACCCAGATGCTCAATAGTCTCGATATCACTCCCTGTAATAATGTCTGTGTAATCTTGGGGAGTGATAGAGTGATAAGACCAATCTTTTGCGTGTTTGGTGGACCCAACCACTGTGTCGCCCTTCTTGAAGCCCCGGTTGGGCCGATAAGCATGCCCCTTGATGGGGGGATCCACGTCATCTTCCAATGAAACCTCGGAAATATGAGGCTTCAAGAAGGAAGGGCCATCAGGTTTCCCTCTTGGATCCTTGATAAGCTTGGCCCTTTTTTGACGACCCAATTCTCCATCTTTGGGCCGATTAATGTTGTTAATAGCTTCACAAGCTGCAACAGAAAAATCAAAGCACATAAGTGATTGAATGATAAAAAATGAGACAATGCAGGAAAGGGAAAATGCTTATAAAGTTACCCTTATCAGAAGCATGAGAAATGTCAATTTTCTTCAGTAAAAATTCCTCTAAAAGAGTCCAAGTGTCTGTTTGGCCGTTATCCGCAGTGAGGGCTTGATAAGAAGCCTCTTCCTCATCATTTAACCTAATGGTGTTTGGGCTACCATCGACCACCTTACAAAAGGGCCTACGGAAGAGGGTAGCCCAATCACCACTGGCTCATGTTAATCTCACAAATTCATCCCTCCATTTTGGGTTGTTTTCAGGGATATAATTACCATAAAAAATATGGGGACACGTGTGCCTTTGGTGAATTAAAACCTAGCCCATTTGTGTTAATGGGCTATTATAAAACTAAAAGTTTTTTTTCTAAAAAAAGGGACATAAAGAGGGAAGTTATTCCTAAGATAAAGAACCATAAAACAAATGATGTGAAAGGCATATGTCATAGCCTATTTATTTATTCGAGGATTTAACTCAACTCAAATAAGAATGTAATAAGTAAATAGTGGATCTATCGTCAGAGAGATCTCATAGAGTAACATATGTCAAAGGGTTAAGAAACATTATTCATCTACAGACTTGAAGACTTAATTCACTGGAAGAAGCTCAAGAAATTGATCAAGCCTCGGTGATATAAATCAAGATTGTGGATTTAATCAAGTGACAGAGATCTTGTCAGGGTATCAATTAATTACAAGGATTTAGTCTGAAGAAAATCAAGAGTATCAAGGTCAAGGCTTGAAGAAACGTCACGAAAGTTAGTCACTCATGAACCAGACAGTACATCGAGTGTCAACATTAAAGTGGTGGAATTGATTCATAATTGACAGTAATTTTCAGAAGATTTTCAGAAGAATGGTTGCTGCTCAAGATTAGTATTAATTCTCTATTAATTAATTAAGTCATATAATTTAATTAAGAAAATAAATTATATCTGCAAAGATTAATTTATTGATTAATTGAATTAATTGATTAATTAATTCAGAATTAATATTAAGGATTTTCAGAATTGTTATTAGATTAAAATCTATTAATAATTCAGTAAGACAATATGATTTGAACTATTATGACAATCGGTATGAAAATTGATAGTCATACCGAAAGTCTTGCTAGTTCATTCTGATTGTCTTGCTAGCTATTGGGATTGTCTTGCTAGTTCAAAATGATAGTCTCACCGAAAGTCCTACCAGTTTAAATGGATTGTCATGCCAGTTCATTTGATTGTCTTGCCGAAAGTCTTGCTGATTCAACAGGACTGTTTTGTTTACTTAATCAACAGAAAGCAGAAGCCATTCACTAACACAGAAACAGAGTACACAAGTCAAGAACAGAGCAGAAACAAAAGCAAATTATTTCATTTTTCATCTGCTTTATTCAAGATCAAAATTCTAGATTGTAAAGTTAAATCCAATCCACTAGAATTATTTATCTTGTTCTTGTGTAACAATCTAGCGGATTAAAATCCCTAGAACTTAATCTCAAATCGCATTTAGCATTTGATCTTTTAATTGCAAAAATAGAAAAAGTTCATGTCGAATTTATTCTAGATTTGTAATAATTGATTTGAGATTAATCCCTTGTAACCGAAACCGTAGTTGTAACACCTGTCAAGTTTAATAAAAGTTTTATTTAACTTGAATTTTATTTCACCTTTTTATTCCGCATTTTATTCGATTAAACGGTATTGTTTGCATTCAACCCCCCTTCTACAAACAAATTGGGACCTAACAATTGGTATCCGAGCCTTCTGATTAACGTACAAATCTAGATCCTAGACTTTTGTGTTTCTTT
The DNA here is from genome assembly GCF_009905375.1 of Apium graveolens. Taxonomy (NCBI): domain Eukaryota; kingdom Viridiplantae; phylum Streptophyta; class Magnoliopsida; order Apiales; family Apiaceae; genus Apium; species Apium graveolens. The sequence continues at coordinate 1,999,116 of NC_133655.1, forward strand.
CACTTCTTGAATTTTTTATTCACTCAAAAAATTCATAATGACTACACAAAAAGTTGGAACCGTTAAAATTCCACTTTTCGAAAAAAAAATTATGTTATGTGGAAGAAGAAAATGCTACTGTTTTTACAAGTTGCTAATCCCAAATATTTGCAAGTGTTAAAGAAAGGTCCAAAAATTCCTATGGTTATTGAACCAGAGGTAATAGAAAATGATGTGGTGATCACCAAAGCGAGAACTTATGTGAAAGATCCTGAGGATTTCTCTCCTGCTGAAATAGAAGAAGCCTCCCTGGATGCTAGCCTTCAATTAATTTTAGTAGATTCCCTTAATCTCTTGATGAATAGACATGTGATGAATTGTAAAGATTCCAAACATATCTGGGAAACTATTGAGATTATTAATGAAGGCACAGAGGAAGTTAGGGAGAACAAGCTAGAAATCCTAACCTCTGAGTATGAATACTTTAAATCCAATCCAGGAGAAGGAAACACTGAAGTGTTTGAGAGGTACAATGCATTGATCAACAACCTGAACATTAATGGTAAATACTATTCCATCAGGGAGGTCAACAAAAAGTTCCTTTTAACACTGCCAACTCATCTCGAACATAGAATCACTGCCATAAGAGAAGCAAGAGATCTGAGTGAGATTTCTTTGGAAAGGCTCTATGGTGTGTTAAAGACTTGTGAGTTGGAGCAGATTCAGCAGAAGGAAGTTTACGGGAAAGGAAGAGTGGTCAGCACGTCTACTGCTCTAGTAGCTGATGAACAACAATAACAACCACAATATCAACAACAATCTCAACAGTCAGAAAGAATGGTACAGTCTTCCAAGATTGAAGAAAATGTGATAGTAGCAGAATTTGATCCTCCTACTACAAATCAATCAGGAGATGATTATTATTCCTTGGAAGAACTGGAGCAATTGGAGGATGAGTCAATGGCCCTGATTGTCAAGAGATTCTCAAATGTCAGATTCAAAAGGAATCCCAAGTTCAAGTACAAGTCCAACTACAACAGATTCCAGAAAGGTGGATCTTCATCCTCTAACACCAGCAGTGGTGGGTATAAAACATGGATGGTTGATCGAAGCACCATTCGATGCTTCAACTGCAATGAGTTGGGACACTTTGCCACAGAATGCAGGAAGCCAAAACAAGCAAGGAAGAACTCTTACGATTCTAATCAAAAGAGTAAATCTGAAAGGGCTTACCTGGCAAAGGGAAGAAGCTGGGATGATACTGACAGTGAAGATGAAGAAGTTGGGAATCTTGCTCTCATGGCTAGTGATGCAAACACCTCATCGTCAAGAAAAGAGGGCATTAAACAGGTACAACCGGTAGTGTGGATTCTTGACAGCGGATCGTCAAGACATATGACCGGAGATAGAGCCCTGCTATCAAATGTGGTTGAGAAAGCTGGCCCAGTGGTTACCTTTGGAGATAACAGCAAAGGTTTAACGGAGGGATATGGCTGTTTGCTAGCTGAAAATGTTATCATTGAAAATGTGTATGTTGTGCAAGGACTTGAACACAATCTGCTTAGCATTAGTTAGTTCTGTGACAACGGCTACAATGTTTTATTCGACAAGCTGAAGTGTTAGATTCTGCACAAGAAAAGTGAAAAACCCTCCTTAATGGGAATCCGGAAAGGAAATCTGTTCGTAGCTGACATGAACTCTGGAAGCAATCCTGAAGTCAATTGCTTCTATGCAAAGGCATCGTCAGATGAGAGTTGGCTATGGCACAAGAGACTTTCTCATCTCAATTTCAAAATAATGAATTCTCTTGTAAAAAAATAATTGGTAAGAGGTCTGCCTCAGCTGGAATTCTCTCCAGAAGGACTATGTGAGACTTGCCAGAAAGGAAAGTCAAAGAAAGCAAGTCACAGAGGCACTGACACATCTTCCATAACTGGTGTTCTGCAACTATTGCACATGGATTTATTTGGACCAGTTAATGTCCTTTCGATGTCAAAGAAATGTTACTGTCTTGTGATAGTTGATGACTATTCCAAGTATACGTGGGTTTTATTTCTTCACTCTAAGGATGAAACACCACAAGTTATGATTGATCATATCAAGATGATTGAGTTAGATTCTAACGTCCCTGTTAGAGCAATAAGGTCAGATAATGGAACAGAATTCAAGAATTCACTTCTCAATGGATTCTGTACAGACAAAGGGATTACCAGATAATTTTCAGCTCCTAGAACCCCTCAGCAAAATGGAGTGGTAGAAAGGAAGAATCGTACATTGATTGAAGCTGCAAGAACGATGTTAAGTGAATCAGGTCTTCCAATGTACTTTTGGGCTGAAGCTGTCAATACTGCATGTTATACTCAGAATCGAACTCTAATCAACAAAGACTTCATGAAAACTCCTTATGAGATTTTGAATGAACAGAAACCTTCTATCAAATACTTTCATGTATTTGGTGCCAGAAGCTTCGTGCTCAAGGATGGAGATGATCGTCGTGGTAAATTCGAGGCAAAGGCATATGAGGGTATTTTTGTTGGATATGGAAGAAGATCATACAGAGTGTATATCATTGATCAACACAAAGTAACTGAAAGTGTCAATGTTACATTTGATGACACTAAACTCCCTAGTATCCAAACTGAAGATCCTTCTGAGAAACTGAAGTTTGATGATATGTCAGATTCAGAATCAGACCATGGTCAAGAACCTGAGGTTGTTGCTGGTGAAGAACCTGTTAATCATGATGATACTCAAGGTAATAGTGATGGAAACTTTGGCAACAATGGAGATACCACTGCTACTGACGGAGAATCTTCAAGTCAACATGGCAACAACTCAGGGGGAGATGCTGAAGGATCATCTAGTAGGACACAACATCCAAATGAATTTCAAGGCGAATCATCAAGATCAAATCTTCCAAGACAGACTGTCTGGAATAAAGCTCATCCTTTTGAGTTGATTATTGGTGATCCAGATGTTGGAGTCAGAACTAGACGTGCTACTCAAAATGAGTGTCTGTTCTCAGGATTTCTTTCTGAGATGGAACCTAAGAAGATTGAAGAAGCACTAACTGATCCAGATTGGGTGATTGCTATGCAAGATGAACTCAATTAGTTTGAAAGTCAACAAGTCTGGAAACTGGTACCTAGACCTACACACAAGAAAGCTGTTGGTACTAGGTGGGTATTGAGGAATAAACTAGATGAAGATGGTGTGGTTACAAGAAACAAGGCAAGACTGGTAGCAAAAGGGTATTCTCAAGCTGAAGGCATTGATTATGATGAAACCTATGCTCCAGTGGCTAGACTTGAGGCCATCAGGATATTTCTGGCATTCGCAGCATTCTCAAACTTTAAAGTTTATCAAATGGATGTCAAGAGCGCCTTTCTGAATGGAAAGCTGGATGAAGAGGTATATGTAGAGCAACCTCCTGGTTTTGAAGATCCAGATCATTTGGATTTTGTCTTCTTTCTTTTCAAGGCTATCTATGGGCTCAAACAGTCTCCAAGAAAATGGTATGACACTCTCTCTGAATTTCTTATTGAAAATAGCTTTATTAGAGGTGTCATAGACAAAACTCTCTTTTCTAAAAAAATATAAGAATGATACTATATTAGTCCAAGTCTATGTGGATGATATAATATTTGGGTCTACTAATGATAATCTCTGTAAGAGATTTGCTAAGTTAATGCACAACAAGTTTGAAATGAGCATGATGGGAGAGCTGAAGTTCTTTCTTGGATTACAAGTAAATCAAAGGTTAGATGGAACATTTATTTGTCAATCCAAGTATCTCAAGGAACTCCTCAAAAAGTACAATCTAGAGGATTCTGCATCAGCAAGGACTCCATCAACTACAGCTGTCAAGCTTGGACCATGTGAAAACTCCATTAAGGTAGATGTCACAAGCTACAGAGGTATGATTGGCTCGTTACTCTATCTTACTGCAAGTAGACCAGATATTATGTATGCTACATGCTTATGTGCAAGGTTCCAAGCGGATCCTAGAGATATTCATCTCATTGTTGTTAAACGAATCTTAAGATATCTTAAGGGAACACCAAATCTAGGTATTTGGTACCCTAAAGAATCTGGTTTTAACCTTGTTGGATATACAGATTCAGATTATGCAGGAAGTGTTGTTGATAGGAAAAGCACCTCAGGGAGTTGTCAATTCCTAGGAAGCGGGCTAGTCTCATGGTACAACAAGAAACAGCAAACAGTTTCCAACTCAACGGCCGAGGCTGAATATATTGCTGCTGGAAGCTGCTGTGCTCAGATCTTGTGGATTAAGAACCAGCTACGAGACTATGGCTCTGTATTAAACAAAATTCCTATTTTATGTGACAATACAAGTGCAATAGCCATCACCAACAACCCTGTGCAGCACTCGAGGACAAAGCACATTGACATCAGGTATCATTTTATTAGAGAGCACGTCATAAATGGTACTGTTGAACTATTTTTTGTTCCAACAGAAGATCAAATAGCAGATATTTTCACTAAACCACTTGATGAATCCACATTTACCAGATTAGTTGGTAAATTGGGCATGTTGAATAGTTTTAGTGATTAATTTAGTTAATATTTGAAATCTGCTCTTGAATGAATTTACAAATGAATTTTTCATAAATGAAAAATTCATTTACAAATTTATTTTATCATTTTATCATATTTCTTGATTAATTCTATGTAATTTATATTATCTTATCTGTTTTATTTACTCGACTTGTTAACTTCAAATATCTCAGAATATTTTATTTTCTCTAAAAATATTTTTCTATGAATTTTATTTGCTAAAATTCAACAGAAATCTATTTTTGGAATAAAAATAATTAATTCTGAAATATTTTCTTTGTTTTTATAAATATTTTCTGTAATAATATATAATTGTCTTTATATTGGAATGACAATTGGCAAGACAATTAAAATTGTCTTGCTGAAAATTATTTCAGTACACATATATATATATATAAATCTGTTATACTAATTTTGCTTATAATTGATTTATTTCCAGAATGACAATCGGCAAGACAATTGAAATTGTCTTGCTGAAAGTCATTTCAGTATATAATTGTGTTTTATTTTGTTATCAGTATAGTTTTATACTGGCAAGACAATCGGTATGACTATCAATTGTCTTGCCAGTTATAAACCTTATTTATTAATATTTTCCGTTTATTTTATACTGGTATGACTATCAGATTGTCATACCAGTTATATATATTTAGTGTATTTTTATTTTATTTCAATAAGTTTTCTGTCTTTAAGCTGGTGTGACAATCAGTATGAAAATCGGTATGACAATCCGATTGTCATACCAGTTATACTACTTAATGGTTTTTGTGTCTGTTCTTTTTATTTTCATCAGTTCAGTTCTTTTTGTTTTTCAAATTTCAACAGTTTCTCCTTCTCTCTCTCTCTCTCATATTCGAATCAAACTCAACTGCTTCCTTGTCTTCCTTGCTCGAGTTTTTACTCAGCATACAAAAATCATCACTCCTGTGATATATACATACAAGTATATACATACAGAAGTGCTGTTGAATTTTTGTTATAAAAAAAAACAGTTTGTATTCGTTGATTTTGGGTATTTTTAATTTTAATTTTAATTTTAATTTCTGTTTTGTGTCTTTTGGCTTTTCAAATCTGCGTTTGTGAGTTAAGAATTTTAAAGAGATACATTTCTGTCTAAATTTTTTGATTATAATTAATTTAATTCGAATTATTAAATTAATTTAATTAATTCAAATTTTCTTAATATTATTCTTAAAATTCTGAAAGTGTGTGTCTTATTATTATTTTAAATGGCTCTCAATTTCCAAATTGTCGCGCATAATCAGGTTGGTTATTTTAATCCGGATAAATGTGATGTGGAAAAATTTAAGCCTTGGATTAGATTTTTAAATGACCATTCGATTGTTAGCTCTGCTATTAAATCAAATGTGATTTTAAATGTCGATCTGCTTAGACTGATTTGCACAACCTCTACTGTGGCCGATGATTCAAAATCTTTTTCATTCACCGTGGCAAACACACAGTATATGGTTGATGAAACAGTAGTCAATCAAGCGTTAAATTTTCCATTGGACAATTTCTGTAATTTACCCTCTGAAAATGATATCACAAACTTTTTCCATGCTATTCACTATCAGGGGGTGATCAATTTAACCAAACTTTCTAAATCCAATTTGGTGTCTGAATGGGATACTTTCTTCGATACACTTTCTAAAGTGTTTGCCAACTACACTAAATCCAACTTTCACAACATCACTTCCACTCTGCAGTATATTGGTCTTGCGGTTGTTCTCAATCAAATGATCAATTTTGGAAAACTACTTTTTCCCATTCTCTTGAGACGTCTCACTACTGCTTTACGTGATCATTCTACAAATCGTAGGGTATCATGTTACTATGCTCATTTTCTCATGCTTATAGCAGATCATCTTCTCACACCTGAGCACAAAGCCCTTTTTGCTAACTCTGCAATAACCGAACCCCCTCCTGTAAGCAAAAAAATTTACACCCGCCAAGACACAACCTTCAAATTCATGCAAGTTCCAGTACTTGTATCTGCTTTCATGGCCACTTATATTCCCTTACCTATTTTCAATCTTCCCGGTCATGAACAGCAACCTCAACCTCCAGTGGTTCAAGCCACCCAGGCTCCTCCAACATCAGTTGCTCTTCCATTACAGGTAGTAATTCCTCACTCTCACTCCATTCCTACTTCTGTTGAAAGACCCCCAGTGGTCGATAGGACTGACCATGAAGTTGTAGAACCACAGCTTCAATCCCAGGTCATAGAGCCAAACACAGAGTCACAACCTATCTCAACCTCTCCCCCACTGTCTAAAATGTTACCCAGAAGATTAATAGGAAGTAGTGCATTGTTAAATGTGAGTGAACCCTCAGCTCTGCCTCCTCCAAAGAAAAGAAGAACTTATACTGAGGCATCTGAAAGCCCATCCTTGTCCTCCCAACAGGACATGGACTTTGAAATGGCCGATGAACAGTTACCAGAGCCATTCTCTCAACAGGATGAATCTATTGAAATTCGCCATAGGGTCATGGCATCTTGTACTGAGTCAAGCACAATTCCATTACTCACAATGGAACCATACATATCCACAGATGATACTCAGGACACAGAGCGAGGAGTGCACATAGAGTCTGTTACAGTGCCTGCCATAGTTACGGCAGAAGAGCAGTCACATGCTTCTGAGGGAAAATCTGACTCTCATCCACCTTTAATAGAGTCATTTTCTCCCCTCCCAGATCAAACACCTCTGGCTCCCTCACGGGATTCTCCACTCGCAGATTTATCTGGAGAAAGTGGAGGGCAACTCGGTCAATCTATCCCTGAAGCAATTCAGACATCTATTTCACATGAAATGATAGGTTTGACTGAGGATCGGGACTCGCGAATTCCCATTGCACCACCACTGACCTCTCTTGAAGAGGCTAGGATGATTTTAACTGCAGGTACAGAAGAACAGCAACAGGAAGACTCCTCACGAGCAATTATATTGAGAGAAACACAAGCACGTGAGGTGAGTGAACCAAACACGAGTGAAATTCAGGTGAGAGCACACACAGACACAGATACTGAAAACCTGTTAGCTCAAATTGCTGCTCTAAAACAAGAACTTGCTAAAAGCCAAGCTGAGGCTCAAGCATTCAAAGCACAAGTGGTTGAACGGTTTTCTTCTTCCACCTCTGTCAACAATCAGCTGGCACTCATAAGAAATGATATCTCAGATCCCAAGAACACTGTCACACCAAAGCTCAATTCCATTCAGGAAACTCCAACTTTATCATCTGATGACATTTCTAACTTCTGCTCTCTACATACAAGGATGACTTCTCTTGAAGATTTGGTTGAAATGAATCATTCACTGGATTCCTCCAGATTTCTGAAGATAGAGACAGGTATGGAACATCTGAATGAAGGGATGAAGCACATGTACTACATGATCAAAAATTCTCACTGTCCCAATGAAGAACAAAGGACTTACTTTAAAGGGCCGTCTGGTGGAGGCTCAGGCTCGGGAGGTGATGGAGATCATGGAGGATCTAAGGGAAAGTCCGGAGAGGATCCCTCAACTAAGGGGGAGAAGAAAGGGAATAGTGGAAAGGGGAAAGAAAAAGATACCTCTGCTGGAGACAAAGGAAAGGCTGATGATGTCTACTACAGTGGAGAACAGGATGACTTTGATATTTTTGACATTCCCACTGAACCAGTCTTGGAAGATAAAGATGGTTTATTTGAAGCTGAAGAGGAAAGTGATTTTGGAGAATGGGAAGAGGAAGCTACAGTGGATCCTATCTTTGAAAAAGAGTTTCAGCAGCAGCAGTCAGAGATGAAAAGAAAAGAAGCTGAACTCAAAAAGGTCTCCCAGATCATTGACATGAAGAAAGAAATTCAAAGAACAGAAACTCTTCAAAAGCAACGTCTTCATGACATTAAGGCTCAAGAAAGGAGAAGAGATGTCAGACTGAATATTGGTGAAAAATGGGATGAAGCTAGGAGAGTACTTGATATGCCTCAGCTGAGCACTAACAATGATAGGCAGTTCCTACATCTTTTTGACAAGCTGGAAATCTCAAATCCTAACAATGGCATGTACATGAATGCTATCAAGACTGAAGTCTCAAGGATCACAGCTGCTTTTGATAGATCCCTAAATGAGATGAGCATTTTTGTATATTGTCAGAGTGAAGGATCTTTCAAGGTGTCACTTCATCTGTTTGAGAATCGTTCTTTGTCAGAGATTTGGGTTCTTCTCAACAAGGTAAAAAGAAGCTCAGAATTGAATGAAGTTCTTCGAGAAAGGCTTAAAGAGTTTACCAGCAGGGCTAGTCCTCAAGTGGTCAACAATCCTCATCAGGTGAGATTCTTTAAGTCTGATTGTCTTCAAATCTGTCAGCTAGATGTACAATCTCTTAAAGACTACTCAGCTAAGCATCTGGTCTGGATGGAACATCATTTAAGAACTGCTGGATACTCATCCATGTTGAAGACTCAAGCTGCTAATTTGATTCAAGCTTATTGTGAAAAGAATATTAAAAGGTACAATCAGATCAAGAATAAGCTGAAGTCAGTTGAAGTTCAACCAGTCAGACCAACAAGCTTCACTTCAGAAAAGGATCGTGTCTTTGACAAAGAGTTGCTTCAAGAGTTAGAAGAAGGTGAAGTCAGAAGCGAAGACAACTGAAGTCAATTAGCTCAAAACTCAATGTAATATGATTAGAGCTTTATGAATCAAGATAGACTAATGTAGTTATATGTTCAGGCTAGAGGAACATCTATCTTGTATTCACTTGTAAATTTCTTTTGGAATCTGGAAAATGTTAAATATAATCCAGAACTTTTCTGCTATTTACTTTGCATTACTGTTATATCTTTTTCTTATTTGTTAGTTGAGTTATCCTCTAGGTATTTGTTGTTATTGTCTAACAAGCAAATAGGGGGAGATTGAAAGGCATATGTCATAGCCTATTTATATTCGAGGATTTAACTCAACTCAAATAAGAATGTAATAAGTAAATAGTGGATCTATCGTCAGAGAGATCTCATAGAGTAACATCTGTCAAAGGGTTAAGAAACATTATTCATCTACAAACTTGAAGACTTAATTCACTGGAAGAAGCTCAAGAAATTGATCAAGCCTCAGTGATATAAATCAAGATTGTGGATTTAATCAAGTGACAGAGATCTCGTCAGGGTATCAATTAATTACAAGGATTTAGTCTGAAGAAAATCAAGAGTATCAAGGTCAAGGCTTGAAGAAACGTCACGGAAGTTAGTCACTCATGAACCAGACAGTACATCGAGTGTCAACATTGAAGTGGTGGAATTGATTCATAATTGACAGTAATTTTCAGAAGATTTTCAGAAGAATGGTTGCTGCTCAAGATTAGTATTAATTCTCTATTAATTAATTAAGTCATATAATTTAATTAAGAAAATAAATTATATCTGCAAAGATTAATTTATTGATTAATTGAATTAATTGATTAATTAATTCAGAACTAATATTAAGGATTTTCAGAATTGTTATTAGATTAAAATCTATTAATAATTCAGTAAGGCAATATGATTTGAACTACTATGACAATCGGTATGACAATTGATAGTCATACCGAAAGTCTTGCTAGTTCATTATGATTGTCTTGCTAGCTATTGGGATTGTCTTGCTAGTTTAAAATGATAGTCTCACCGAAAGTCCTACCAGTTCAAATGGATTGTCATGCCAGTTCATTTGATTGTCTTGCTGAAAGTGTTCATTTGATTGTCTTGCTAGTTCATTATGATTGTCTTGCTAGCTATTGGGATTGTCTTGCTAGTTCAAAATGATAGTCTCACCGAAAGTCCTACCAGTTCAAATGAGTTGTCATGCCAGTTCATTTGATTGTCTTGCCGAAAGTGTTGCTGATTCAACAAGACTGTCTTGTTTACTTAATCAACACAAAGCAGAAGCCATTCACTAACACAGAAACAGAGTACACAAGTCAAGAACAGAGCAGAAACAAAAGCAAATTATTTTATTTTTCATCTGCTTTATTCAAGATCAAAATTCTAGATTGTAAAGTTAAATTCAATCCACTAGAATTATTTATCTTGTTCTTGTATAACAATCTAGCGGATTAAAATCCCTAGAACTTAATCTCAAATCGCATTTAACATTTGATCTTTTAATTGCAAAAATAGAAAAAGTTCATGTCGAATTTATTCTAGATTTGTAATAATTGATTTTAGATTAATCCCTTGTAACCGATACCGTAGTTGTAACACTTGTCAAGTTTAATAAAAGTTTTATTTAACTTGAATTTTGTTTCACCTTTTTATTCCGCATTTTATTCGATTAAACGGTATTGTTTGCATTCAACCCCCCCCTTCTACAAACAAATTGGGACCTAACATGATGTTCCTCCATGCATTTGGAGGAAGTTGACATGGGTTAACTTGAACATCAGTTAACAAATGAGGAATGAATTCATGAAATGGATACCTAAGGCCGGCTACTAAGGCTCTTCTGTAAATAAAAGTGGCATAACCTTCCCATTGACAAGTACGATAGCCGAGAGTGGCGGGAGTAATTCTAAGGAAAGGGGAAGCTTATATAAACGATTATAACTTTCTATCATACCATCTATTTCATGATAGGTATTCCCATGATTATAAGAATCTAAGTCAGAAAGGGAAGGATATTCATCCCCCCTAACGTTAATCATGTCAATGAGAGATGTATATACTGGAGAATTTCGATTGGAGTACCTCCTTTGGACGTGTTCATCTTGGCCAGCCTGGAAAGGTCACGGTCCGCCATTGAAATGTTTGGGAAGGAGGCTTGGATTTGCAGAAATGGATGAAGATGGTGGAGCAACTCGGAAAATAGTGGTGGAGAAAATGCCGAAAATCTCCTTCTTAGAGGGAAAATGAGAGGATTTATGAGTAAAGAGTGAAGTGAGGAACTCCACTCCACTATTATATAGCAACGAGTAGGAAGGTGAATCGACAAAAAAAGTTAATGAAAGCCCACAAAAACAAATCCCAAATAGAAAAGCCCATGAAATAGACCAGTCTATAATGTTTGAGGACAATTGAAAAGACTATAAGTCGATCAGAATCCTTGTCGATTGAGGTTTGAATCCTGGTCGATTGAGGTTGGAATCTTGGTTGATTTTTCATTCGACAGGAGTGATTAAAAAGATTATAAGTCGATCAGAATCCTGGTCGATTGAGGTTGGAATCCCGGTCGATTGAGGTTTCAATCCTGGTCGATTTAGGTTGGAATCCTGATCGATTTGTCACTCGACAAGAGTAGTCAAAAAGATTATAAGTCGATCAGAGTCCTGGTCGATGTAGGTTGGAATCCTGATCGATTTGTCACTCGACAAGAGTGGTCAAAAATACTATAAGTCGATCAGAAACCTGGTCGATGTAGGTTGGAATCCTGGTCGATTTGTCACTCGACAAGCATGATCAAAAAGCTCATAGTTCGACCAGAATCCTGGTCGATTTGTCACTCGACCAGGGTGAACAAAGAAGCAATTAGTCGACCAGAATCCTGGTCGGTTCGAGCAGAATTCTGGTCAATTTGTCACTTGACCAGGGTGACCAAAGGAGTATTAAGTCGACCAGAATCATGGTCGATTTCGAGCAGAATCCTGGTTGAATTTTCACTCGACCAGAATGCCAAAATGAGCTATAAGTCGACCAGCATCTTGGTCGATTAGGGATGCATCCTGGTCAAAAAATCATGGTTATATTTTTGACATAAAAGTGAAAATGTTTGTGTAAAACATTCTTGAGACCCCCGAAGTCCCAACATTGGGGGCATTAACCGATTCAAAGCATATTTTAGAAGGAGAAGTATGTAAGGATAATGAGAATGGTAAATCGTTGTAAACATCTAGGTCGCTCCACACTTTATGATAAAACGATACCCTGGAAGGGCACGAATGACTTAACTTCTACAAAATCTTATGTTAAGGTTTCCTAGAAGTTGGTGGGCAAATGATATGGGCTGAAAATAAACCTAGACATAATTAGTGTTGTATTAATTAGACCTAATATGGTTTAATGACAAAGCCCAATTAATGAGGCTCGAAGCCCTAGTTATTTATTAATTACGAAATTAATAAATATGGTGAATTAACATCTCATTAAATGTGTCCAATAAAAGATGTAATTCTGTGACAAGTAGCCTCCAAGGCACCTAAATCAACAAGGAATTTGCTTCCTACGTTTTAGGACTCCAATGTCCATTAAAAGACGGAGGCTTACTCCCCAAGTCTCCTAACCCTAGTCTCATTCATGGACATCCAACATTTATATAAAGGGCCCTACCCCATCAATTAGAACTACGTATTTTGACTTGATCCTTAGCACACAGCAAGTTACGTAGGCATCTTGTGAAGACAGGTTGAGTCACGAAACACGAGAACAGTGAAATAGAGTCTTGGAGCTCACGAACCCTAGTAATAAATACATCCTAGATTTTATCCATAACAAGGTCATAGACCAATTCATTACGCTTCACATTTTGTAAGTTAAAGATCACACTTGAAGATGTTTGCCTGATTGTGTTGTTACTGATCATATTACCTATTACTGATCATATTGTTACTTGGAACCAATTGAACAATAATAGATATGCAGGTCTGAGCTCTTGTTCAGCATCCGAAAGAAATTCCATAGGAGCCTACTTACGCACTAGAACGTTAACCTTGGAGCAGATATCCACCAGACTGTCGCGCAACAGTTATATTAATTTAGGGCAAAATTTTATTTTTGGTTTTATTAAAAATCAAATTAGTTTTGGTTACATCTTGTTATATAAATAATACTTTAGTTAAACTCAAGGAGCTAATTTTTCAAAACTCGTAAATTTGATTTAAAACTTGAAATTTAGTTAAAATTTAGTTAATTTATTACTCCGTTCGTCTCATGCATTTATTTACACATTCATATATATCAATTCTTTACATTCCAAAAAATTGACATAAATAGTAAAATTTTATAATTATAAAAATTAGTTACTAACCCCTAATTTCATTTTACATATTAAATATTGATTGATTTCAGCCCTTTATCCATTTTCCTTAATTTTCAATACTAATTTACACTTTTCATTAGTCCGACTTTTTTCGACGTCAGGTTTTATACTAAATAATTCATTTGAAATGTATATAACTTTCTATTCATATGCTCACTATATTAGCACTCTCATATCTTATATAAAAGTGGGTGAGCGGCAAACACTCTATCTTAGATAGATCTTAGATAGTTGACTGTTAACATGGGTAACTGGATATAAGATAATCAGCAAATCAACAGAGATATTATATCGTTCATTCGGATTTCAGGGCGTTTGTCGACCCCGACGATTGTTCGTCATAATAATATTTATTGATCATAGACTTGGTGGAGAGGTGGAGGTCATAGACCAATTCATTACGCTTCAAATTTTGTGAGTTAATGATCACACTTGAAGATGTTTACCTTATTATGTTGTTACTGTTCATAGTACCTATTACCGATCATATTGTTACCTATAGAAAATTTGAGCATCTGAAACCGTATCCAACCGGGAGGATACGAGGATTATGAGAGAGAGAGAGATGTATAGGCAAGATAGGGTGACTCTTCATAAGTTACGTGAAATATATGGTTATAGGCCGGAAGGGGAGCAACCTCTAGAGTTTCTTCAGCAGAATCCTATATTTCAAACCTGGGCATATTTTCTATTTGTGACTAAAGGTATATTATTTTCTACGTTATCTCAGAATGAGATGCATCCCCGATATTCACACCTTATACATGTACAAATTAGATTATAAATTATGTTCGGGGCGGCTGTTTTGAGATACTTGTATAGATCCTTCTCCATAATTGTGAGAAATATTGTGATAACCTGAAAAGATATTTTATATTATTGATATTGCATTTCATTCGATACACAAAACACAATATATTTAAAAATATAATCCATATAATTTTTTTATATCAAATCTGACCTTTTTCATTTAATTATGATTTCTTTAAAAAAATAGATGGAACTATTTTGAGAAAATTGAAGTTATGCACAGAAGGGAGTGTCCACAATGAATCAGGAGGGTTGTGGTGTATGTCTGTGCTTGGGGGACCCCCTCGGGTATGCTCTAGCTGGGTTGGATCCTAGCTGGGAGGTGATCTTGGTCCCGGGTTGGCCCTGAGCCTGTGTCTCCACTTGACTATTTTAAGTGAGGGGGGTCTTGGTCATTCAACTGACGTGTCTCATCTTAGATCTGGGTCGGGCTCTAGCCGTGTTACTTATACCCTATCATTGTGTAATAAATTGTCGGATGTAATATATCATATCTTATATATAATAGGAATAAGAGGGATTGTATCCAAATTTTGATAGTCATATTATTAACGATCAATATAATAAAGTTTGTTATATATAAAAACAAATAGATGAAAAAAATACATAATTAGAAACGACCTATTTTTTAGTTGTACAATATCTTTTAAATCATCAGTTGAATTAAATATTGTATAAGATAGGGCGAAAATAAAACAAAACTAAAACCATTAAATTTGTTTTTATGTTCGTGTTTCAACTTTAAATTGATTCTTTTTCTAATACCATTGTAAATTAATAAATAATTTAAAAATATACATTTTGAAGTTGCACATTTTTTATTTTTTCTTCAAACTTCTGATACACAATTTGCACCATTTGAATCTTTAGGTACATATCTTTCATTTCAAAAAATAGCCTCCACTAACGGTGTTAAATGAAATTAACGGTTGTACACAAAATGCATGTTTTTTTGTTAATTTCAGGTACGCATTTTGTTATTTTCAAACTACAGGTACGCAAGTCGCCCAACTTGAAAACTTCAGGCACACATCTTACATTTTATTCTTGATTCTACTGTCGGGTTCCATATTTGGGCAACTCAAGTATAAAATAAGAGTAGTACTTCCTCTGTTCCATTTTAATAGTCACTTAACTTTACCGCACTCATTTCTAAATGTTTTGACCGCATAGTTAAAATAATAATCTTCAAAATTTTATTTTATAAATGAAAATATATAACTTAAACTTTTATTTTTACTAAAATGAAATTATAAAAATAATAATTTTTATTATGAAGTTAATGCATATTGAGATGTGTAAAGAAAAGTTAAGAAACAATTAAAAGGAAACAGAGGAGATTAGTCAATTTTTTTAGAAAGTATCTACAATATACCAAAACAAAATACGTTGATGTCATAGTTGCTAATGTGTCAAATTCTCGTTAAATTGATGACATCATCAAATCTTATATATCAAACTCACATTAATGATGATGTCATTTTTCACTAATATTTCTCTCTAATTAATTTTACTTTCAACCCTCTCTTTCATTTTAATCCTCCGCTCATTCTCTCTTCCCCATTTTTCATTTCATTTCCTCTTTTTTATAGCCTTCAATTACTCTTCACTAATTGCCACTCTTCTACTAATTTAATTTTTTTTCAATTTATTTTATATTTTTATATTTAATAAAAATTGATAATATAAAATATTACAATTTGTGTCATACCATTTTCTTGTGTTACATTATAAACACAACATAGTATATATTGAAATCAAACTATCTCAAAATAGATTTTTATAAAAGAAATTATATAACCGGGCATACTAATCCAGTAATTATAGGGTGATGGCAAAAAATACTTTTTTTTTAGAAGTTGTAACAAGAATACCATTTTTTGGAGTTTATGGCCAATAATATCATTTTAATACGCATTTTAGAAATAGGTAAATGTATTACGCATCTGAAAAATGGGTATTACATAAAAAAAGTAAAAAAAAAAAGAACAAGTGATACGAATGTCACACCATAATCAAATTGGTGATACGCATTATGTGAATGCGTATCTCTTTTTTAATTTTTTTCAACTTTTTTTAATATGAATTACCCATTTTTAAAAGACATATTAGTAATACCTTACTGAAAAATACGTATTATGAGGGTATTTTTGGCCAAAATTTTAAAAAGATGTATTTTTATCATAAACTCTAAAAAAAGAGGTATTTTTGTCATTTTTTCGTAATTATAACATTCCTTCAACCGTGCTGGAGTATTAATTATCAGCAGTCAAGTTCATTAAATAAGTAACTGGACTAATAAATACGACCAGGATAATCAAAGTAGTAGTAGTAACATGTAATTTAGGAAAGTAAAAAATGTTTGTGGACAGTATTAACAGAGGGAGTTATTATTTGTAATAAAAAAGAAGAAAAAAGGACAACACTGCTTAATTTCAAGGGCTCCCGGGCAAACATGATAGTAGTACAGTACTAACACTAGTACTAGCGGTCTCTCATTTACCTCGATAAACGTAAGATTATATACATACAAGGGCAGGCTCAGTCTCAGGCTCTCGATTAGGTTATGTACGCTGGAAATGAAAGGTTCATAGATAGAGAGAACTGGTAGCATTTTACAATAATGTAAGGCTTACTGCTAAAATCAAACTCATTTAATTTATGTACAAGATCTTGTTTCCTCAACTCTTCACTTCTCGCTGCTTCATTAATTTCAGGTATTGTTTCATTATTTCTTTTGTTATTAGTGATTATACTTTGTTTACTACTCAAAATGATTTATGTGTTGTGTGTACTAAACATTATTTACCAATTTCTGAGTTGTACCTTCCTTTTCGACCAACATCATAGATTTGAATTAAGCCATTGCTTTAACAGAGGTTTAGATTAAGAACTGAGGTTTAACAGAGGTTTAGATTTAGAGGCACTTATAAGTTTAAACCCACAGGTAGTGATAACCCTCATAATTACATATGTTTTGTTCCCTTCTTTTTTCTGGCACATTTGCAGTCTCCTGTTATATGATACATTCCGAGTATCCGCTTTTAATTTTTTTTATCTGGCACATAGCTATGGTCTAGGGATGATAAGCTAGTGTTTATGTTCTCTAGCATTATGAGTTAATATAGTTTCATTGCGGTTGCTAAAAAGGAGATCAAAGGCCTTATAAAAATTAACTTTTGTACCTGAAGTGAGATGAAGGTTGCATTCTTAATTTACTGGATGTTGGAGATTAGTCTATTTTCCTTGTTGTTCTTCATTGGAACAGTGAGTTCTTAATTACTCGCTGTATTGGATTTGAAAGAGTTTAAGGGCTCATTATTTTTGTTGCATTAGTTGTTGGCCGTTGTTGGGCTTACTTGTGTGAAAAATATGACCAAGTCAATTATAGTATAGTTTAGGTTTTTAAATGATTTCTTCAACCATAGCATTCTTGTGATCAATGTTTTAACTTATGTATATAATTCTCTATGTAATTATTTTATGTTTCTAGTATAACAAATCATGTTGATATTCTACTTTTACTGAAAATTATCACATTTGTAGGTTAAAATGGTAAGTTCACAAAAGCTAAGACGTTTGCAAAAGAAGATTGTGGTAATATATGGGGACCGTAATTTAAAATATGGTGTTGGACATGGCGCACTCATTAGTCGGAATGGTTTAATTTTGACTGCATTTCATCTTGTTGACAAGCAACCAATTGGTTCAAACATACATGTTAAATGCGATTGTGGGGATGGTACCAAACGCATGAAGGCACAAATTCTCAAAGTTGAAGCCGGATTGGATTTAGCTTTGCTAAAAGTTAATGGTACCAACTGTGAATATGCTAGGGTTGGTCCAGAGGTTCGCATGGGACAAAACGTGGAAATAGTGGTTTCTCGGGATGGTGATTCTTTCTACTACACGCGTGGCATTGTTGCTTTTGAGAGGAGGCCAGTTTCAGATATTTGTTGTCGTGAGGAAATAAATTTTATTAATGAAAATACCATCTTAGTTCAAGTGCATGGATTACATGGACTACCTGGATATTCGGGTGCCCCCATCTTCGACTCCCAATGTCGTTTGATTGGTATTTATAGTACCGGTTACATGAGAATGGATATGTTGGTCCATAGGGAACAGTTCAAGACATTTTGTCAGCCGTATATTAAGGTTTGTCATGCTTGCTGAGGAACCCTTTTAATTTAAGATTAATATTCAAGCTTCTGATTGTTTTTTCGCATTATAACAAGTCTAATAACATCGGAGACTCTTTTATAATTCTTGAGTTTAATAACTTAGCAAAGTGAAAATATGCAGGAGGGGGAGGAGGAGGTGGAGGCGGAGGCGGAGGAGGTGGAGAAGAAGAAGAAGAAGAAGAAGATAGAGGAGGGGCAGGAGGTGCTGGAGGAGGAGGTGGAGAAGAAGAAGAAGAAGAAGAAGATAGAGGAGGGGCAGGAGGTGCTGGAGGAGGAGGTGGAGAAAAAGAAGAAAAGAAAGAGGAAGAAGATAGAGGAGGGGGAGGACCTGAAGAAGAAAAAGAAAAAGGAGGAGGCGAAGACTAAAGACATGGTTAGTCATCATGTTACACACTGGTTATATATATATGGTTAGTCTCCATAAAAGTTTCTATGAAGACCTACTTTTTTGTGGAGACCAAATCCAATCCATACATATATTTATGATCCAATGGTCCTCTATTTATTTCTCTTTTTAATTATTTAAAAATTACAATTACAGGATCATGTATACACTTGTGTACAACTGTACATATAATTCCTAGACACCAGCTAAGTGGTACTTCAGTCTGGTATAAATCGTATAAATCTTTTCTCGTCGAGAAGCCTGCATTTGGTTGAAAATCTTTTTTCTGTAATTAACTGGCTGAAAACCCACCAATATCCATAGTTGAAGATGCTTCAGGTATTTCATCTATAA
Organism: Apium graveolens; assembly: GCF_009905375.1. Classification (NCBI taxonomy): domain Eukaryota; kingdom Viridiplantae; phylum Streptophyta; class Magnoliopsida; order Apiales; family Apiaceae; genus Apium; species Apium graveolens. Next base: position 2,018,393 of record NC_133655.1, read on the forward strand.
TGGATGAGTTATTATGGAGTTTTATGGATTCAAGGCAAGAGACAACATTTTTATGTTGCAATCATTAATTCAAAATATTCGTTGATTACTAATGTTCTGTTAAGTGTCATGAGATATTGCAATACACACATGGTTCCAACATAATTGCAGTACACACGAGTTTAATAGTTCACAGACGAACTCTAAATGATATTAAGAAACTATGGAATTGTAGACAATATTTACAAGTCTAATAACAACGGAGACTCTTTTATAATTCTTGAGTTTAATAACTTAGCAAAGTAACATTTGAAAACTGAAATGTCCTAGTGCAGGAAGGGGAGGAGGAGAAGGGGCAGAAGAAGAAGAAGATAGAGGAGGGGCAGGAGGTGCTGGAGGAGGAGGTGGAGAAGAAGAAGAAGAAGATAGAGGAGGGGGAGGAGCTGAAGAAGAAAAAGAAAAAGAAAAAGGAGGAGGCGAAGACTAAAGACATGGTTAGTCATCATTTTACACACTGGATATATATATATGGTTAGTCTCCATAAAAGTTTCTATGGGGACCTACTTTTTTGTGGAGACCAAATCCAATCCATCCATATATTTATTATCCAATGGTCCTCTTTTTATTTCTCTTTTTGATTATTTAAAAATTACAATTACAGGATCATGTATACGCTGGTGTACAAGTGTACATATAATTCTTAGACACCAGCTAGGTGATACTTCAGTTTTAACTTTTATCAATATGGTTTCACAGTTTTTATCGTACGACACAATTTCAATATCCTGCACTTTTTTCAATGGTGTAAATCTTTTCTCGTCGAGAAGCCTGCATTTGTTTGAAAAACTTTTTTCTGTAATTAACTGGCTGAAAACTCACCAATATCCATAGTTGAAGATGCTTCAGGTATTTCATCTATAATGGATGAGTTATTATGGAGTTTTATGTAGACAAGGCAAGAGACAACTTTTTTATGTTGCAATCATTAATTCAAAATATTCGTTGATTACTAATGTTCTGTTAAGTGTCATGAGATATCGCAATACACACATGGTTCCAACATAATTGCAGTACACACGAGTTTAATAGTTCACAGACGAACTCTAAATGATATTAAGAAACTATGGAATTGTAGACAATATTTACAAGTCTAATAACAACGGAGACTCTTTTATAATTCTTGAGTTTAATAACTTAGCAAAGTAACATTTGAAAACTGAAATGTCCTAGTGCAGGAAGGGGAGGAGGAGAAGGGGCAGAAGAAGAAGAAGAGGAAGAAGAAGAAGAAGAAGAAGATAGAGGAGGGGCAGGAGGTGCTGGAGGAGGAGGTGGAGAAGAAGAAGAAGATAGAGGAGGGGGAGGTGCTGAAGAAGAAAAAGAAAAAGAAAAAGGAGGAGGCCAAGACTAAAGACATGGTTAGTCATCATTTTACACACTGGTTATATATATGGTTAGTCTCCCTAAAAGTTTCTATGGGGACCTACTTTTTTGTGGAGACCAAATCCAATCCATCCATATATTTATGATCCAATGGTCCTCTTTTTTTTTCTCTTTTTGATTATTTAAAAATTACAATTACAGGATCATGTATACGCTGGTGTACAAATGTACATATAATTCCTAGACACCAGCTAAGTGATACTTCAGTTTTAACTTTTATCAATATGGTTTCACAGTTTTTATCGTACGGCACAATTTCAATATCCTGCACTTTTTTCAATGGTATAAATCTTTTCTCGTCGAGAAGCCTGCATTTGTTTGAAAAACTTTTTTCTGTAATTAACTGGCTGAAAACTCACCATAGTTGGCTGAAAACTCACCAATATCCATAGTTGAAGATGCTTCAGGTATTTCATCTATAATGGATGAGTTATTATGGAGTTTTATGTAGACAAGGCAAGAGACAACTTTTTTATGTTGCAATCATTAATTCAAAATATTCGTTGATTACTAATGTTCTGTTAAGTGTCATTAGATATTGCAATACACACATGGTTCCAACAAACATAATTGCAGTACACACGAGTTTAATAGTTCACAGACGAACTCTGAAAAATATTTTTTGATTACTTTTGATTTTGTAGAGTAAATAGAGTAATGCAGTATACATAAGTTTTGTGGCTTAATTATGTTATGTACAAGCACAGAATATGATTTTGGTGACAATTAAACAAATGAACATGTTTGTGTTTTGTTTAAATTAATTAATTTCATTGAAAGTCATTTATGTAATCTCATTTTATTCTGAAATTTTTGTCTTTTGGATTCACGATACAGTCCCGAGACTCCCCAAGTAGAAAGTTCTGACGCGGAAGAGAATAATTCAGATTCCTATGTTAAAAGCTCAGAATCAGACGAAGATATTGATTCCAGTGCATCACTATTCTGCATTTTTTGCCAATTATTTTCTGCAGATTTCTGCAGTATTGTCATGCAGTATTCTGCAGATTTTTGGAGCAATTTTTTGCAGATTTTTTAAAATAGTTTGTTGCAGATTTTCTGCAGTTTTCTGTGTTACTCAATAGCAGGTTTGACAAAATTCTGAAGTAATGCACTTTATACAGATTTTCTGCATTAAACCGGAGCAGTTTTTTGTAAAATTCTGGAGCAATGTTCTGCAGTTTATTTAGAGCAGTTTCCGCAGATCTTTAGTAGTAGTATATGCAGATTTTTTTGCAGCGTTTAATGTTGATTTTCTGCAAATTTAAGTACATGCAATACCGATTCTTTGCAAGCAGAATACAGATTTTTTGCAAGCAGAAAGCAATAGTCTTAGCGTGAAAATCCTAAACTTTAGCCAAATGCTCTCTGTTCTATTAAATGAAAGAAATGACGAAAAAACTAGCTTCACCTAGAGTCTCTACGTTTTAATCATCTCTAATCTTGCTACATCATCAACTATCAAGCCCCTTTTCTGATTTCCAGCCCATGTCAAGATCCTGTGGAGTAGATGATCCTTAATTTGTTTAGTACCAAATGTTGGTTTTCCTGCACACTCAATAAAATTACTCCCTCCATCCCAATTTGACTTTTTACGGTCATATTAACCAAATTTTGACTGAAAATTTTCATATAGTATATAGTCGTAAAAAATTGTTTAGTGCCAAATGTTGGCTTTCCTGCACACTCAATAAAATTAATTCATCCGTCCCAATTTATCTCTCATATTTGACTTTTTGCAGTTAAATTGACCAAATTTTTGCTAAAAATTTCATATAATATATAATCGAAAAAAATTATAAAAATTATATCATTAGAAAGTACACGTAATCTATTTTATTTAATTTATGGGCAAAGTTGAGTCAATTTGACCACAAAAAATCAAACATGACAGATTAATTGGGACGGAGGGAGTAGTAAACAACAACTTTGTAAATTCTTAAGATCATACAATTGTTCAAACCCACTACAAATTTAATTTTAATGCACTGCAATTGTTAAAAATAAAGCAAGACACTGTATTTTTCCATCAAATCCTCCTCACAAGTGTTTGATATGCAACACATGGATTTTCCCCATCACAAGAGTAGGACAATACAGCACATAATATGCAAATTACAATATACAGTGCAAAACAACCAATACAGCATATTAAAAAGTTTGGCAAAGGTAAAATGAAAAAAAATACTTCTTATAACACTAGTAACTAGGAATAGTAATTACACTACCATTTCGTCCTCTATTCGAAATCTCACTTACAAACGTCATAAAATCAGAAAAAAAAAACTTCTCATTAGGAAAAATTCACTCTCACATACAACTTGCAATATTAATTACACTTACCTTTTCGTCCTCTAGAAAAAATATCACTACATACGTCATTTCATATTTCAACATAACAATCAACCTTGTAGTGCAACATTTTTCTTTTTATCTGATATGAGAATCCTATTTCACTAAATCCTGGCAAAAAAAGTCTTGTTGAATATGTTTAACAACAAGAATAATGCCTTTGCAAGTGTCAGGAGAGTAGAGCTCAGTATCTAAATGTCATAACAAAGATACTATATTCGGATATAATACAATACAAAAAAAATAAACATAAATTATATCTGAGAAATTACATCACCATTAAACGAATCAGTAGGGCTCCATAAAATGTTAATTTCATATGTACAGTCATGGTTATAAAAATCGGAAATCGGTAGAGATATCGATTAGGGAAAAAATGATAAAAATAGCCGATTTTTGAAAAAATTTAACAAAAACAGCCATTCTGAAAAAAGTGACCAATTTTAGCCGATTGAATACTCCAATGTCAGTTGGGTATCCCAATTTGTATAAGATATTCCACTGGTAGTTGGGTATTTCATATATGAAATACTCCACTATCTCATATAAAGTGAATACTCCACTGACAGTTGAGTATCCCGTCGGCTAAAGTTAGCCAACTTTTCAGAAATTGGTCATTTTTGTTAATTTTGTGTAAAAATAAGCTAAATTTGCCCTTCACCCTCGATTAGGGACCAATCGGTAAATCGAGGATTAATTCGAATGATTAATCGAAGCAAAAATCGGATATATATATTTAATTATTTATTTAATATTAATTATATTTACCTGCAAACTCGAACTCAATTAAAATAAAAAGGTTAAAGTAGATAAATTAATGTGAAATGGGCTTTGATAAGTGGGCCAATTCTACTTGTAACAGCTAATTCTAAGTCCAAAGTTGCCACGCTATTATATGTCTGAGATTATTAGTGAATGAAAAGGAAAGGGTTTTTTGGGAGTCGTGCGTCGTCTTTAGAACCCTGTGTACAGTAAACAGTAAACAGTAAACAGTAAACATATACTCCCTCCCTCCGTCCCTAAAAACATTTCTTTTTTTGTTGGACACGTTTGCCAATTCACACTTTTAATTGTTAATATCTTTAATACTGTATTAATATTAAATATAAAAATTTCATTGTATTAAATTACTCATAAATACGAATCCAATTAAATCACTCATTACTATATTTGATCTTATAGATTAGACGTAAATTAGTAGTCAATCGCTTACCACGAACAGTAGTGAAAGTCAAAATGGGAAAAACAATATGGGACGGAGGGAGTAACATATACTACCTCCGTCCCATGGGGTTATCTACGTTTACTATTTACACGTATTTCGAGGCTTGTATAAAGTATAGTTTCGTAATATTTTTTTTCTAATTTTTTTTTGAATAAAAGTTTAAACATAAAACTTTTATACATAATTTTTTTAAAAAAAAAATATAATAGAGTTATACTTTAAACGAGTATTGAAAATCGTGTCAAAAAGTGATATAGAGAATTGAATGGGACTGAGGAAGTAACATATAACATACAGTAAACATATAACATACATCTATCTAGGGTTGTTCACGAATCGAGCCGAGCTTTAATTTTTTTTTGACGAGCCGAGCCGAGCCGAGCTTTCTTAACGAACAAAAACATGTGTTCGAGCTCGAGCTTGTTAACGAACGAGCTGAACACGAGCTTTATCGAACAAAATCGAGTCGAGTCGAACTGAGCCGAACACGAGCCGAACACGAGCTTTCTCCATCAAAACGAGCCGAGCCGAGCCGAGCCGAGCTGAATTAAAAAATTCTGGTCAAAACATCGGTTGACTGTTAAAATAACAAACCAAATACTTTCTTTTTTTCTAAAAATTTTGTCATATCACTAAAATATATTGATCTTAACATCCGTATGGTTGGATCATTCATAAATATTTTTAAAAAAATCGAAACATTAATACGATACTAAACACTAATTACAAGTACAAGTCAAAACACCGGTTGACTGTTAAAATAACAAATCAAATACATTTATTTTTTTCTAAATTTTTTGTCATATCACTAAAATATATAGATCTTAACATCCGTACGGTTGGATCATCTATAAATATTTTAAAAAAAAATCAAAACATGAATACGAGACTAAACACTAGTTACAAGTATTGTTCAAACAAGTGGTTGATTGTCAAAATAACAAACAAAATAAATTTATTTTTTTCTAAAATTTTTATCATGTCACTAAAATATATAGATATTAACATTCGTACGGTTAGATCATTCATAAATATTTTTAAAAAAATTGAAACATTAATATGAGACTAAACACTATTTCTAATTACTGTTCAAACAATTGCTTGATTGTCAAAATAACAAACAAAATAAATTTATTTTTTTCTAATATTTTTATCATGTCACTAAAATATATAGATATTAACATCCGTACGGTTGGATCATTCATAAATATTTTTTAAAAATTGAAACATTAATATGAGACTAAACACTAGTTACAAGTAAAGGTCAAAACACCGGTTGACTGTTAAAATAACAAACCAAATACATTTATTTTTTTCTAAAACTTTTGTCATGTCACTAAAATATATAGATCTTAATATCCGTACGGTTGGATCATTCATAATTATTTTTAAAAAAATTGAAACATTAATATGAGACTAAACACTAATTCTAAGTACTGTTCAAACAATTGGTTGATTGTCAAAATAACAAACAAAATAAATTTATTTTTTTCTAAAATTTTTATCATGTCACTGAAATATATAGATATTAACATCCGTACGGTTGGATCATTCATAAATATTTTTTAAAAATTGAAACATTAATATGAAACTAAACACTAGTTACAAATAAATGTCAAAACATTTGTTGACTGTTAAAATAACAAATCAAATACATTTATTTTTTTCTAAAAATTTTGTCATATTACTAAAATATATAGATATTAACATCTGTACGGTTGGATCATTCATAAATATTTTTTAAAAAATCGAAACATTAATATGGGAGAAGTACTAGTCAAACTACTAGTTAACTGTTAAAATAACAAACCAAATATATTTATTTTTTCTAATTTTTTTATTATATCACTTAAATTTATAAATCTTGACATCCGTACGGTTGGATAATTTATAAATAATTTCAAAAAATCGAAACACCGATCAGGAAATAAATACTAGTTACAAGTAGTAGTCAAATCACTTGTTAATTATTAAAATATCAAATTAAAAAATTAATTTTTAATATCTGAATTTTTTCAAATTACTAAAATATATATTTTGACATTCGTATAGTTCAATAATTTAAAAATATTTATAAAAAATCTGAATAAAATTCATAATAATTAAATATATAAAAAATAATTATTTTTTTTAATTTTTTTTCGAGCCAAGCCAAGCCGAGTTCGAGCCGAACCGAGTCGAGCCGAGTTCGAGCCGAACCGAGCCGAGCCGAGTTCGAGCCGAGCCGAGCCGAGCCGAGCCGAACTCGAGCCGAACATGCCAAAAGCTCGGCTCGAGCTCGTCTTCTTAACAAACACATTTTTATGTTCGAGCTCGAGCTCGAGCTCGAGCCCTTAACGAACCGAGCTGAACCGAGCCCTTAACAAGCCGAACTCGAGCTTGTTCGCGAACGGCTCGGTTCGCGAACAGCTCTACATCTATGTGACAGATCTCTGGTGCTTAAATCAATATCATTGCACTTTACAAAAATATTAAGTAATAATTTAATTTTTAACGTCACTTTTTTGCACGTTTTTTAATGCTTTTTTAAAGTATAACTCCATTATATTTTTTTAATTTTTTTTTCTGTACAAAAATTTTATATTTAAACTTTTATTCAAAAAAAAAATTAAAAAAAACATTACGAAACTATATTTTATAGAAATATTGAAATACGTGCAAATAGTAAACGTATCAAAATCAACGGGACAAAGAAAGTACCTGGTAGTCTCAAACTTCTCCATTGTTATATGTCTACAATGTACAATCAGAGTATAATATTTATGCTATAGCAAAAGGTGATGCATTGGAACGTTTTAGCTATTATGCCCTGAAGAAACCAGTCCGACCTGATAGTTTCAGAATGCCCTCGGTAATTTTTTGTAAACTATGCTTTTAGTCTTTCATTAGCTCTCAGTAATTTGTTAAACTTATATTAGGTTTGTGCTCCATGGGAACATTAAAAAAATCTAAAGTAAGTGTTGGTGTTTAAACTCAATATGTGATACGGGTTTTGTGATACAAAACATAATTGGATTGAGTAATAATTGTATTTGTTTTTATCAAAATTTGCGGGTTAAAGGCTAAGTCTAATGCGATTTAGTGTTTAAGTAATTAAAGTAAGAAAGTAAGAATAAGAACGATAAAAGTAATCAATACAAACAAATGGTGACGCGGAAAACCCCCGTGAAAGGGTAAAAACCGCGGGTGGGACGATACCCAACCGAAATGATTCCACTAAGTTCATATCAAGATGATTACAAGTGATTACAACCAATGGAATAATAAGAGAACATAACGATAAGCTCCTTCTTCAAGAATGCAGTCTGGACGTGTCGAATGGCAGTTTGAACGTGTCGAGTCTATAGTTTGGACATGTCGAAAGTGTTGTTTGGACGTGTCGAGTGTGCAGTTCCTACTCGTCATCTGTGCATGTACTCGTCGGCTGTGTAGTCTACTCGTCGGTTGAGGAGATAATTATCTATATGGTGTATTATTGTGTATATATGTAGAGGCTGAGTATTGGAAGTGTTGTAGTTTATATATGTATTATAGGGCTGTGTGTTGTAGATAATGTATGAATTATAACTATTAATATATATGATTCATTGGATATGTGAGTAATGAAGTGAATGAGTGTAGATGCTAAAGTATATGTGAATGTAAATTTGCTAATGAATCATTATCAAGTGATATTACGTATACATAGGTAGTAGAGAGAGTAATAGTGTTTTTGTGTAAGTAGAAGTATATATGTTATGGATATATGTAGATAATGTATGGAGTTTTTATATATAATGTGTGGGTATTGAAGAGAGTGGGTGTAGGAGATGAAGTAGAATTCTCATCCAAGTAAAATTGTGTAAGTGTGTGTATATGTAGATAATGATTATCTCTCTATTTTATCTTGTTTAACCATCCTCATATAGCACCCACGGTTGCTACAATTAAGCCACATCCTTGCTGCTTGTTGCTGGAAAATAGGAGATGTAGTTTAACCTCCCTCATATTTTTAAGGGTTGTTATTTGACTTAGTTTAGCTGCTATTTCGTTCCCGTCCAACTGATCCGTTCCCGTCGTGTCGACTGTAGTTGATGTTGACTGTTCCCGTTGGTTCCTTGTGTGTCTGCAGAAACTCTTTATACTACAGTCGTCATGTTCAGTAATCTTCATGTCCTAACGGGTGAAAGTCTGGCCACAACAATTGAGTAATAATTGTATTTGTTAACATTTATTATCATAATGAGTGAGTAATAATTGTATGGGTAGACAATTGTTATCATATGAGTTGGGTAATAATTGTATGGGTAGATAATTATTATTATAATGAGAATATATTATCAGTCTTGTTGGTCAAGTTTGTGGTGGCTATATATACATAGTCATGTTATTATTTTGATGTATACTTAAGAGATGTAATCGTCTTAGGTATCATGTGAGAGATGCTTGAGCATTGGTTGACCCAATTATCAGTTTGGGACATCATTGAGGTGTTATGTATTAATTTATTATTCATAATTGTTTTGATTAATAATACAAGTTGGGACGTGGGTTTTTCACGTCAAATATATTGTTGTGTGTTTGTGTGCGTACTTTGTATTGGTAGAATTGAATCCCGAATATATGTGTGTTTCCTCCTAACAGTAAGGAGGAAATTGAACATGATCCTGATAATTTCATATCGGTTTTTAGAGTTTATATTAAGATAGGAAGAGTAATAGTGATCAAATGGCCATTTTTAACCACATAAACTTAAATCCAATATTTATTGTTATTTTTTGCCAAACCAATTTTTACTCTTAAATACCAAGATAATAATGAAGGGCTAACTCATAACCAAATTCTACATCATAGACAAAAGGATATACCGTAATGGTATGCAACATGTTTTTTTTTTGTTTTTTTTGTCTATTTAATGTGTTTATCTGGAACTTCTTGTCTATCTTATGTTAAGTGTTGACGGAGGAATCTGGTAACAACAAAGTTTGAGGTTTCTCGCCGAAATCAAGATCTGTGATGATGGCTCTTCACCGGAAAATCAAGCTGTGTGTGGTGTTTGTATGTAGATTGGTGGCTGAGATTAATTAGGATTAGTGGTGGCTCTTTATCAGGTCTCAACTTCTTCCGCCTCTCAATGTGCCTACGTACCCTAGGGACCAAGCCTGACTTAGTTTTCAGGGAACACGAAATCTAATGGGCTTAGACTTCTCAATCCTAGGCCCGGTAGAAGTCCTTCCAAAATCCATCTTCTGCTAGCTTTGGGATGTCCAACTATAAGGCCCAACCGCAAATGCCCAAGACTCGTTCGAAATCGTAGGACTTCACGAATAGTGCATCTCCCTGCTCAAGGATAACACTCCGCTAGCTATCTCCCTTGATTTACAAACGCAGGTATATCCACGGTTCACCCCAAAAGCCAGACGCATCCATGTCCCTCGAATGGGGATAACCCACCAGATAACAGGACATGTGATCTCAAGCTCTTGGGTGCAAAGTGCAGGATGACTCCCGAGTTCTCCAACAAGGACACCCGTTGAATATAATAACAGATCTCCCAAAACACACACCAATATTAACCCCGCATCCCCAACGAGGACACCCGTTGAATACAGGAGGAGGCCTTCAATCATTAGGAACACCCCTGGAGGCCTTTTAGCTTTTCACGGATATCTCCCTCCTTGACCGTTTCAAGGAGGGAATTCTTCAAAGAGTACCTGCAACAAATATATTAGTGAATATAATCATCCATTGTTCCCTCCATTCTTGCTCTTTGTCTTGAGTTTACTCTTCTTTGCCTCGTCCTAAATGAGAATAAGTCCAGAATGCCCAAGTAAATTCTAAGCCATGCATTCCTTTGGGGCAGGACGCGTCCTCCCCTTATGGACTGCACATTTCTTCCCTGACTCGAACAAACAATTCCTCTTTTGTACTTCATTCTATGAAGGTGCATCCCACTTCTTGGGCGCGTCTTCACTCAGTGAGATGCAACTACCTCCTTCTATATCACAAGCTTAGTCCTAAACCACCCATTAGATATTTCAACCACTGATGGCATGTCCTCAACGCAGGGCACGTCTGCATTCCCTTTCTTGTAGTCTAAAACCTAATTCCCCATTATTTCACCTTGATTCGATTCCAATTGACCCATTCTTAACCTGAAATGATCCAATGCCAAATTTTGGCTATAACAACTACCCCCCCAAATTCCATTTTATAACTGGGAAAAAATTGGAATTTCAACTTTAAAAGCATTAGTGAAAATTTGGACTACTTTCTAGCTCCAGAACGCGTCCTTAGGCATGGGCGGGTCATCCTTTGATACGAGTGCTTCCCAGAAACTAAACTGTTTTCTAGCCGTTGCACTACAGCTGTCACATACGCCATCATTCCCTCTTTTTCCACCCCTCCTATAAATACCTTCTCAAAGTAAAAAAAATCATTTTATTTTTCTTTCTCTCTCAAAGTCACCATCGCAACCGTTCGAAGCAAGGTTTCCAGGTTCAAGATCCGGCCATTCCACCGTTTATTTCTCAGTTTTTTGTACTCAATCAACTCCCCATCTTATAAGGTATGTAAATTCATCCTTATTTTGTTATTTCATCAAGTAATTTGACTTCAATCAGCAAAAAACCATTCATGTTCTTCGTCTTTATACTTTCCTGTTCTTCATTTCGATTATATGCATATGTGTAAGTATAGGTGAAACCACCACTTTTTGCTTCTTTGATTTTTAATTATGTGTTTCTAGGGTTTATATGAATTTCCCCCAAATCGACTATAATCGATTAGAATTCCTCCATCCTTTAATAGTATAGACGCGTCGCAGTAATAAGGTGTGTAATATTAATCTCTATTAGGTAATTTGTTGTGATGGAGATAACATGGACGCGTCATTAAAACAGGACGCGTCATCCGCTGTAGTCTTTATACTCTTTTCAACTAACTTATTTTATTTCTCGCTGTAGGCATCTAGGACGCGTCTTCATACATAAATCTTTATTTTTCATTCCTATGCTTTTGGCATGTCTTTCTTTTGACGCGTCTTACGTTTTCTTTATTTTCTTTAAATCATGTAAGACGGGGGCGCATCTTCTTCTAATTACTTTAATCCGTTCGAAGCTTTCAACAAGAGGTTGGGCTTTGATTCCCCCTCTAACCTTTTATTTGCCCCCACACTACCAGAACTTCACAGAACACATTCTTTTCTTGAAGTCGAAGCTTCAATTTGTGAGGAAATTAAATCACAAGGCTTCAAAATGTCCTCCTCTAGCCATGAGTCTATTGGCGACATCCCTTTGAGTGCAAGGGTCGAAAAAAAGAATTGATAGGGATATATAAATCCTAATTGTGTAATTAAATATTACATTAATTATAAATGGTTTGGGCTGCTAGGCCCAATAAGAAGATGTATAATGTTCAGACCAAAAAGGTTAACACATTGATCAGGCATGATGAACCAGATCAGGCCTGATGGAACAAAGAAGGCCCAAAAACCCTGAATGTTAATTAATTTCGTAATTAATTAATAACAGAAAAATCAGCTATTGAGAAGAGTCCCGATAAGAACATAAATCCTTGCAGATTAGCCTCAAAGGGACCTAAAAGGATAAGGAATCAGTTTCCCACTATTCAGAACTCCAAAATCCATTCTAATTATGAGACTTGGCTACCAAGTCTCCTATACCAAATCCAATTCAAGGACCACCAACATCTATATAAGGGATCTCACCCCACAAATCAGAACTACGTTTTTTGGATTGATTCTCTAATTCATAGAGATACGTAGGCATCTCGTAAAGGCAGAGTTAAGCTACGAAACACGAGAGCAGCCATTAAAGGCCTTCAGCTCCCGGACCTTAGTAATAAATACAACAAATAATAACCTTAGTTTTTTATCCATAACATTTGGCGCAGTCTGTGGGACAACACAACAATAACCATGGCGAATACACGGAGAACAGTTAGAGCCCTTCGAGGAGGAATACCAACGGGGACAACCCAAGTGATTTCTTCAACTATGGAGGTACCTCCTCATTCAACTTATGCAACCACGCAAGGAGAAACCCAGATAGGGGCGACTGAACCTCAGCCACAAGGGACGATTCCCTCGGCTACTCAAGGTACGAATCCCCAAGTTCAACAATTACATGCACTTGTGAATTCTCGACCCATTGGGTACGAATATTCAACTGTTGTGACTACTAACCCCCCTTATGGGATGCCCCTTTACCCCGAGGTTGGAGGAAGTGGACATGCTGGACGGAGTGATGCACGAGGGAGATCGGCCCCTACATTCGAGGTTTGGCTCCTATCCCTGAGGACCAGGAATTTTCTGGTCCTTACACTGATAGAGACTCTGAATCTTTGGATGATGAAGTAGCCCCAAGAAGGAGACGTGCTGGCAAAGAGCCCATGGCTAATGGTAGTCAACGTTCTAGGAGCACCCATGAGACGAATCCCCAAGAAGTGCAGGAAAGGATAAGGGCTCATGAGGCTGAGATTCAAAGGCTGAAGCGTGATTTGGAAGCGCACCAGACCACCAGACCCCCACTACCTCCCAGAGGGAGAAATCCTCCTCCTATCATAGACCTGGATGGTCCAATACAGAGAAGGGATGTTGTCCCAAGGGCTGATCCAAGCAATCTTCTTCCCCTTGGAGATCCTGATGATCCTACTCCGCCCTTCACAGAAGAAATAATGAATGCCCATATCTCAAGGAAGTTTAATATGCCAACTATTAAGGCTTATGATGGCACGGGAGATCCCGCTAATCATGTTAGGACATTCTCTAATGCACTGTTGTTGCAGCCTGTGAATGCCGCTATTAAGTGTCGGGCCTTTCCTCAAACCCTGTCGGGTATGGCTCAAAGGTGGTATACTTGTTTGCCCCCAAACTCTACTGGGTCGTTCAGAGAATTAAGTCAGGCTTTTATTAAGCAATTCATCAGTGGAAGAGTTCATGAGAAAAGTTCAGCATCTCTTATGTGCAAGGAACAAAGGAATTCTTGAGAGATTACCTGAATCGTTTCACAAAGGAGGCTTTAAAAGTCCCAGACCTTGATGATAAGGTAGCCATGATAGCACTGCAACAAGGAACTAGGGATGAGTTTTTTAAGATGTCCTGAGGTACCACAAGATGATGTTAAATCCTACAAAGTGTGCTTTTAGAGTAGGATCTGGAAATTTTTTGGGATTGATGGTCTCCAAGAGAGGGATCGAGGCCAACCCCGATAAAATAAAGGCAATCAGGGACATGGAACCACCAAAAACTGTCAAGGATGTTCCGAAGCTTACAGGAAGGGTTGCTGCGCTAGGACGATTCATCTCCAAGTCAGGAGACAAATGCTTGTCATTATCAAATCACTAAAGAACATCAAGGACTTTGTGTGGAATGAGGAAAATCAGAAGGCATTCGAGGATTTAAAAAAATATATGGCCCATGCCCCGTTGTTGGCCAAGCCAGCTTTGAATGAAGTTTTATTCTTGTACTTAGCTGTTTCAAAGAGTGCCTTGAGCGCTGTATTGATTAAGGAGGAACTGAAAATTCAGAAACCCGTATACTATGTCAGCAAAATTCTGCATGGTGCTGAGTTGAATTATTCAACTATTGAGAAATTTGCTCTAGCCTTGGTGATGGCTTCAAGAAAGTTACGTCCTTACTTTCAGGCTCGTCAAATTGAGGTGCTAACAAATCATCCCCTGAGAAATATCATTCACAGTCCCAAGGCTAGTGGGAGATTGATCAAGTGGGCGATAGAGCTGGGAGAGTTCGATCTCAAGTATAAGCCACGAACGACAATAAAAGCCCATGCACTAGCTGACTTCGTGGTGGAATGTACCATACCCAACCAAGAAGTCGGGGGGGCAGGAAGATAACATACCTCAAGACAAGGAAGTTAATAAGGGGGATAAAGAAAAGGAAAAAGAATACTGGGTTCTCTATTTTGATGGAGCATCAAAAACGAATTCAAGTGGAGCAGGTTTGGTTTTACAAAGCCCTGATGGGTTCTTAATTGAGTATGCCATGAAGCTAGACTTCCCAACCACAAATAATGAGGCAGAATATGAAGCTCTGATAGCTGGTCTTGGCTTAGCGGGGACACTTAGATCAAGAACTTAAAAGTCTGTGGAGACTCGAAGTTGGTCATATCCCAGGTGAAGGGAGAGTTTGAGGCAAGGGATGAGACGATGGCTAAGTATGTCCGCCTAGTAAGGGTCGTGATGACCCAATTTAATGAATGCCATGTTGAGCACATTCCAAGGGAGGAAAATGCTAAGGCAGATGCGTTGTCAAAATTTGCTTCATCTGAGATGGAAGAAAGTTCTGGAAGTGTATACTATCGCGTTTTGAAAACACGGAGTGTTGATGTTAAGCTTGTGGCTCCTATAGGCCTGGGGACGTCATGGATTGATCCCATTAAGGACCACATTCAAACCGGCTGGTTACCAAACGATGCTACTGAAGCACGAAAATTGGTTGTTCGAGCACTAAGATACTCTTTGATAGATGAAATTCTGTATAAAAGATCTTTCGTGGTTCCCTACTTAAGATGTCTAAGGCCTGATGAGGCTCGCTTGGCTCTTGAAGAAGTACATGAAGGCATATACGGGCAACACTTGGGGGGCAGGGTCTTGGCTCATAAGATAACCCGTTTAGACTTCTATTGGCCAGAAATGATGGCTGATGCCAAATAATATGTGAAAAAATGTGACCGTTGTCAGAAGCACGCACCAGTTGTTAGACAACCTCCCGAGATGCTGACCTCTATCAACTCGCTCATCCCCTTTGCTATGTGGGGAATGAATATATTAGGGCCTTTCCCCATGGCCACGACACAAAGGAAGTTTCTGATTGTGGCCATTGATTATTTCACCAAGTGGATTGAAGCCAAACCCTTGGCCAAGATCACAACTAAGCAGGCTGCACAATTCCTGTGGGAAAGTATTATGTGGCGGTATGGAATTTCCCGCATCCTAGTCACTGACAATGGAACACAGTTCAACAACGAGGAATTCAAGAAGTATTGTGAGGAAAACGAAATCGAGTTACGATTCACATCTGTGGCCCACCCGCAAGGCAATGGGCTAGCGGAAGTGGCAAACCGAATAATCCTGGATGGACTAAAAAAGAGGATCGAGAAGTCAAGGAATAACTGGGTGGATGAAATACTCCCCATACTATGGGCCTGTAGGACTACCTATAGAGTCACGACTGGAGCAACTCCCTTCATGTTAGCGTATGGTGCGGAAGCAGTTGTTCCTGTAGAGATATCACATTCCTCCCCTAGGATTCAAGCTTTCAATGCTGAGGAAAATGAAGAAGGGCAAATGTTAGCCCTGGATCTAATTGATGAAGTACGAGATGAGGCACATGCGAAGATGGTGGAATATCAGAAAAATGCTTCGTTCTACTACAACCTAAGGGTTAAAGAAAGATTCTTCAAACAAGATGATTTAGTTTTGAGGAAAGTGGAAGCTTCTGGTATAGGGCAGAAAGGGAAACTTGCCCCAAATTGGGACGGGTCGTACAAAGTCAAGAGCGTTCAGGGTAGATGAACCTACAAGCTGGAGACTATGGATGGTTTTGAAGTCCCGAGAACTTGGCATGCACAAAACCTGAAGGTTTACTATGTGTAAAATAGTAAAAGTACGATTCTCACTTGTCAGAATGACAAATATGTTTAAAAGCACCTTGAAGTTTTGCTTGCTTAAAATTTTTCTATATGGAAGATATGTTTAGATTTTATCACTTCAAAAGTTTTTCATTGTAAAACTTGTTCTTACTGCCTCTGAAAAAGCTAGGGGACTTAATGCTGCATAATTATTCCAACTCGATATTAGCAGATAAGTAGATCTAGAGCAATGTAAGATCAATTTGCATATGACGCGTCATAACATGTAGGACGCGTCATGTTAGACATACGCTTTCTGTTTCATATAGTTTGCACCTTTTACTTGTGTTATTCTCTATATGTGCACAATCAATACATCTAACCTTTAAGACACTTCTTTATTTTCCCTTCGTCTAACTGTATAATGTTATGTATTATCAAATGCTAACTGAATTCTGGTTGGACACATCTTCCTTTTTTGGGCGCGTCTTCTGTAACTGCTTTTTATAATGATTTATAAATTCATGTTGACAACTGTTGGGCGCGTCTTGTAAATAGTAGACATGTTGACAGCTATTGGAGATGCTCTATTATAGCCAATAATACTGAAATACAATTCCTTACGGGTTCAGTAAAATTTAGATAATATCTATTTTTCACTTATATAGCTAGCTAATAGATATAACTACTCAACTTGGAGATGCTCTGATTACTAGTGCTACCAACATCATCATTTAGCATATTATGAACATCTTTATCAATTTTTTTAAAGCTTACATGTTATCCATAATGAACACAACAAATAAATAAGTAAGAAATCAGTGTAAGAAGGATGAAAAAGGAGTGAACATCTTTGTATTTTCTAAAAACACTTAATTAATGTAAAGAGCGAATAAGAACAAAGAAATACAAGAAAATCCCTAATTTTGTCCTCCACATTAGTTTCAGGCATAAAAGTGAAATATGATCTTTTAGAATTTTACGTGCTTTTCACGAATATTATACATGAAAAAGTGATTTTTTTTTTCAAAAAATTAAAATTCTGAAGCGTATTTTAGGTTAATTGTTTCGTGAGGGTGGTAACATGACCCTTTCTTGTACTTTGAACTTTTCTGAGCAAGTATATCCGCTCGAAAGCTATAGAAATTAAGTCGGAATAATTAAATTTTTATTTTTTTTATATATTATAAATATAATATAATATATTTTTAGTAAACACAAATTAGTACTCCCTCCGTTTTCTTTTATATGTCGTTTAACTTTCTTACACACAATTCTAAGTCCTTGGACCGCATATATAAAATAATATTTTTAAAATTTTCTTTTTCTCAATTAAAGTTTTAGTTATATAATTTTATTTACAAAAAGAAAAAATTAAAAATTATTATTTTAACTATGCGGTCAAAGCAGTGTGTGCACAAAAGTTAAACGTCATATAATCTATATCTATATTCTATATATTATAAATGGCTGGATAACCCTTTCCTAAGTTTTGGTATCCATATTTTGGTTCAGATATAATTTTTAATTTTAATTTGACCCAGTGGACTATCCATTTTTAGGTTTGATATCCATATTAAGTTTATAAAAGATCCATGATCCATGTACTTATTATGATCCATTTTAATTATAGAAACTTTGCAATACAATTTTAAATATGAATTGTGTTACTTATGCTAAGTTTTTAATACAAATTTGAAGTAATGTTTAAATTTTAATAGATCTATTTATAGAAATAATCTCATAAAATATATAACATAAAAATAACATATGTAATGAAAGCAGTTCTTAAATAAATTTATCATAATATGTAGATACAATACACTTATTATATAGATAATTTAATCTTTTATAATCATATTATTCAATTTGAAATATAAATTTATTTATTTATTTTATTAAATAATTTTTGAGATCCCCGTGCATAGCCGTAAACTAGTAAAAATAGAGAGAGTAGTATTGTACTATTTAGGAGCCGGTAGAAAGATTCGGACTGTCTAGTAAGTGGATGGGCTTTTGTCGATTAAGCCCAACTCAATCTCTCTCCAGCCATCAACATATCTAATCATTTTATACATTCTTCTCCCCCAAATTTGTCAGTAACGGGTTCAACTTGAACATCCTCTAAACCTTGTAATCATTCTTCACTATTGTGAGCAAGCATATCCGCTCGAAAGCTACTGATAAAATCATAATTTAATTATCTATGTCTGAGGAGGATTGTGGGGGGATGGGAGGTGACGACGAGTTGAACAGAAGGTTCTGGTCCAAACCAAAGTCTTTGTTCCATCCATGGAGACGGAAAATCAACCGCATTCGATCAGGTTTCACTCTCCTAACTGTATTCGCCTCTTCTGATTTATAACATGTCATGAGTTCTTGTTACAAGCCCTAAAACTTGAAATTATTTTTTTTAGGGATTCGGTTTCAAAAAGTGAATCACTTTGGGAAATTCGATGATTATCTTGATGCCAACTTCAACTTGGATTGGAACACTAAACGCGCTGCCCTCGATGCTTCACCTTTCGTCGTTGCTCTTATTTCATACTCTGGTATCGATTCATTAGCATTATATTTTAAAAACGAAATAATTAATTTGTTTGACTCCGAGTACTGTTTTCACTGATTTATTTATTGTCTGAGATTGTTTTTATTTTATTGATATTGCTAGTAATCTACTGACTCTTGTTGCCTTTAGGTCCCCAGAGGCTATTTATATGTTCAGGGACCATTGTTGACTCATATGCTGCTGATGCTGGTTTTTCTGCTACTATTTTGACTTCTGCCACTCTTCTTAGATGTCCGAAAGCAGAAGATGATCTGGCCGATGATTTAAAGGTATTCTCAATCACTTGCACTATTCAGAAACACAATCCCTTTTAAGATCATTCCCCCCTTTGATAATTAAGTGGAGAAGGTAACAGAGTGGGGTTGGATGGCATTCCAGAAAATCTGTCTGTTCTGTATCTGTCGAGTCAACAGGTAATGATTAGGGGATCCATGTATAAAATAATTTCACTTAAAAGAAAAGGAAATAAAGAAACAACACCTAACAAATATATTTTAGTCAATAATGTAGCTGTTAGTTGTCATGTCTTAGTTAAATTTTGCTTTTCCAACCCAAGAACACAAATTATACATATTTTAAGCATGCAAATAATAAGTCACTAATTTTTGTGTATCTTGCAAGTAACACTAATGCATAGATCCATCGACTCGGATTTGTATGTACCAAAATTGTGAACATCAAAATCCCATGTAATAGCTTTGGATCCTGGATCTGGATACGGTCCTAGCTGTCATCCATAATTAGAAGTCGTCTTAGTGACGGAACATGCTTGGGCACCAAATCCTACAACAGGGTGATAAGTGGATAGTGCTTGGTTCCGATACGGGATAGCACTAGAATCTGATAGTATGGGCTTTTACTTGTGTTTTCTTTATCTAGGACCCTCTCGTTTTTACTTTTAAAAAGGTTTCTACAAGTAAGATCTATTACTTTTTTTATCCTTTCCTTTATTGGTCTTGACTAGGTGTACTGTTCGCTTATCTAGGCTACAAGTTTTGATGGTTTATTATTGGGATACTATAGTACTTTAAATTAATTCTTTATGTATGTTTATCGGCCTTTCATATTGATGGGTTAATTTTGTTTCGTTTTCGGTTGAAGGAAGCAGAAAAACTATAGGTATACATACAAGCATGGGGCTCCTAAGTGTGGCTTTCAGAATTTGTGGATTTGGAATCGTCTAATTTTCATGTTTAGAGATCTATCCTTCTAATTTATTTTTGCCTTGAATATCCTTATCAAGTTCAATCGTCTGATCCTCTCTATTATAAAGAAAAGTACAAATTTCTGCCTATGCGTTAATGTCCTTATTTTTTAATAAGGAATGGTAAATAGTGCATTCTTGGATTGTTTGTAATTAAGCCCCAAACCCTTATAATGTAACAATTACTTCTCAATGCTTTCACAAACTGTAAAATTCAGTCACAATTTCAGTATCATGTGAAATTCACGGGCTGACAATTTGAAAATGTATTCATTGTAATACAAGGACATAGTCAAAAGTTTTTTTTTCTAGTTTTCCAAAAATGTTTTCTAATCTGAAAGTCTCCATGTCATAGTTTTCCAGGTAAGAATTTACCGAAATTAAGCTGATTTACAGAGTTGATGAAATTAGCGGGGCTATTTGATATCAAGCGAAGTTAAGGGACAAATTTGCTGCGTTCCCTTTCCCTAATTAATACATTAAGTTGGAAAGTACTATTGAGTTTATGCTTGTTTAATTGTTCATTGTGGTCAAACGAGTATGCAAATTCTGATGTTGTATGTTATTTTTCTTGTTTTTCCTTTTAATTTAATTTTTTCATTTACCCAATAAAAATTGATTTTCATGACAAAATATCATGTTAATGTGAGAATTCTATATTTCTAAAATTTGTTTTGTAACCTAGAAAAATAATTTGAATATTTTTCCCCAAACCGGAAGTTTCGCGCATGTTATTTTTACCAAAACATAATTAGCTTGAGGTGAACTAAGTCTAGACATTTTACATTTTCTTATTCTATAAGTAACATGATTAGGTTATTGAGTGATTTGAACAATAAATGAATGATGATAAAAGTAATTACATACATTACTTAAACCAAAGAAAACTTTAAGTAATGGTCACCGATTTAATTCATCCCCTTCATTATATTCCTTTTCTAATCCACATAGTTAACCAGTTGCTCCCAATTTAGTATAATAGCTACTATTGTTTATAAACTGTTCTTCTTGTATACTTATGTGTAGCTAATGGAGAAAGAATTTATGTGTTATATTTGAATTATGCTTTTGTACTGAAATAATGGTCCACTATTTCAGGTGAATGTCTATTTGTTTGATCAGAGTATGTGTGAAGGTGAGATATTGGGCTACGACTTCCATTTCAATGTTGCTGCCATTCGTATCAGATCTACTGTTCAATTGCAAACTGCTATTATCGGAAATCTCGATAATAGTATGCAGTACCATTCCCGCTTTGGTGACATTTCATTTCATCTTGGCCGTCACCGTGAGACACCGACAGGCCGGCGCTTGATTAAGCTTTGTCCGGGAATGGCTGTTATTGCATTGGGTCGATATTATGATGACCCCTACCACATTATGGCAGCGCCCGGAAAGCTTATGTAAGTTAGTCTTTTCTGTGTTTCAACTTAATGCTCTTTATCATGTCTTAGGCTATGCCGTAGTACTTTGTTTCTTCTTGTCGGGTTCATAAAATTATTACTCGGAAAATGAAGAAAGAATGCATCAGGTCTTTATTTAGCAATGAGTATACTTGTTTCTTTGTTCAACTAAATATACAATTTTCACTATGATTGCGATCTTTTGTAACACGAGGTCTGTTGGTTGTGTGCACTTGTAATCTTCACATTTCTTAATACTGCAACCGTTTTATTAATTTGGCTTTCCTCCTTTGTATAGTACGCAGCACTCTAAGTTAGATTGTGGAGAGCTTGTTATGGCATGTAGTGAAATCACAAAGGTACCAACAATTCTTTCCCTTCTCTGTTGTGTTGTTCGAGTAGGTATGCATACATTAGTAACATAATAAAATGGATGTTTCAGTGTACGATTTTTCAATTATATTTCCATGCTTCAATTAAATTTTATAATGTTGCTAGAGTTGATGTTGCATTTTCTGTGTTTTCTACTTGTTAATGTCTTTAAACAATTATTTTGCATGAACTATGGGGTAGTTCTATTGAGAAAGGACATGTTGTATGTGGTGAAAAGGAAACTTCTCTTTGGGTAGTTTAATGTTACATGGTTGTCTGGACTACTGCGATAGTTGGTGCTGTGCTGCTAAGATTTTTTTTATATCCTTTTGATAGGGGGGAAGGGGGGGGGGCTGTTTTTATGGTGAGTAGAAGAGAAGAAAGGATTTTAGTTTTTTGGCACCATTGGGCTTGTAATTAAGAAATAGCTAGCTTGCCGCAACATACAGCATATGAGAGTAGGAGAATAAGAAAATTTTAAGTACTAAAAATTTCACTGGTGTTTTTACTTGATCTGAGAGAATATTTGGGGTATTGAATTCGAGAGAGAAAATATTTGGCACTGGAAAAGTGAGGTAAAAGGTCCTATTTATGGGGAAAGGCGTAGAATCCCAAAGTGAGGTAAAAGGTCCTATTTATAGGTAAAAGGTGTACAAAATATTCGTAAAATTTCTGATACAGGCAACAGGTAACACTCGTGCTACTTACAGATATTTGCATGACAAAAATGTAGCTAACCACAAGCTGGTGTGATGCTCAAATTCACATTACAATTGGCCCATCATCTAAGGGAAACTTTTCATTTTGACCTACCTGTGATTGTTTTTCTAATTTCTAACAATTGTTTTTTTTGAAAAAATTAATCTGTCTTTGGATTTTCATGATTTATTTTAATTGTTATTATTGAAATAATATTATCTAAAAAAGTTTTTATTAAGACAAATTACTAAACATTTGAACCTTGAACGGGTTTTGTTAAGTCATATTATTGGGGTAACAATCCTAGTCCATCGTGCATTCATGTAGAGGCCTATATGACAAAACTAAATATTGAAATTTTCTATCACCGTCAAGCATTGTGGTAAAACAAGGGACACAAATATTTTTTGACCCTCGGCTAATGCTCGTAATTATTCGTTAAAATAAATGCGTCGATTTCAAACAAATTTTAAAGCTTGTTTTGTACATGAGCTTGAACATTAACATGTACATACCTTATTCGTTCAAGTTTAGCTCCAAAATGCATGTGTCTGAGCAACATACCTGAAGCTTCCACGAAGCACTCGGTAGTTGCAACTTCATAAGCTCAATGGAATGGGTTGCCTGTATCAGTAGTACAAGTTCATTTGTTATATTACGAAGTGGGGCATTAAAGTCTAAATAACTATTTATTTTCCCAGAATGGTATTGGAGGACCACTTATTAATGACAGCGGATGCGTCATTGGACTGAACTTTTACAGCGTGGCTCGTACTCCTTTTTTACCCATCAATATTGCCTTAATATGCTTGGATCACTTGCTGAAATATAGGTAAATTTTGGTGCAAACTTGTCATGTTTGACTTTTGTTTTTCAGGGTATGCTCTGTCTTATTTTTTTAAAGTATATTTCTTTAGCCTAGTAGAGCTTTTTCACACTTCTGCTACTATATTCTAGATCATGGAATCTAACATTCTGAAAGTACATTTGAATTAGTATGAAGATGTTTTCTCCTTTCACCATATTATATTGGTATTATTCCTTGTACGGCATCTGATGACATCTCTTGTAAACCAATGACATTGTTGCAAATTTTAGACAAAAAATTGTTCATGGTGATGAAATTTTAGTTTATATGACTGGCTATATTCAGTAATTAAAAAAATATATATTAATAAAAATTGAAATGCTTTTTAACACTTTTAATAGTCGAAGATTGTGTCGATCTATGCTAGATAAACAGGAAAACATGATTCAATTGGTTCTCCCACTATCTGATATTTTATGAAGTGTGATAAAAATGTCATCTGTGATGCGAAAACCTTTAATATATATATATATATTTATGTATATTTATGTGTGTACGTATGAATATTTATGTATGTATGTATGTATGTATGTATGTATGTATGTTTATGTTTATTTTTATTTTTCTTCATTGAAAGCGCTACCTTTGTCGAGATGTTTCGCCTGTGTTAATTTGTTTAATATTCAAGCAAGTGAAATATAATCTGACATCTCAATGCATGAGCCTAATATCCAGACATTTATTTTTAGAGGTTAGTAAAAGTTCTTCTTACTCTCGATATTGATGTATCGGATCCTCCTGTAGTTGTCCTTGCCTGAAAAGGAAGCAATGAGCCCTTGTGATCCATCGAGTTATGAATTTTGTATTTTAAATTTCTTGGACTAGGCTTGTATTATTGCTTGTGGACTGGATGTTGAGGTTATTGGTTGAACTTAATTGCTCTTTTTTCATGCAGGTTGTGGCAGTAACATATCTGCTTTTGTTTTTTTAGTCTTTAAATTTTTTCCGTACTTGAATAATGCGTTTTCCTAGTGATTATCGACTGGATTTTTTTTTTTGGGGTTGAGCAGGGAAGTCCCTCGACCATGGCTTGGACTTGAGCTATCTGACTTGGACACAATTGAGATTGGCGAGTTGGAAAAGTTAATACATAGCTCTCCTGATACCTTAAGTGGTGTTTTAGTTAGAAAGGTTAGTGTTCCTTCATCTCTAATTATAATTTCAAAACTAGTTCACCAAAGTAGTGGTAAATTGCTTAAATAAATGCACCTTGAACATGCAATTGTTCACCTTTAAAATTGCAAGGATCTTTACTCATTTAGTGTTTGCTTTCTTGCTTTAAGTCCTAAAATTTCCGAGCTACTAAAATTCTATATTCTTGATAGTATCAGATACACCATGGTTCTATATTAAGGGATAAGCTACAGTAGTCTTTGCATTTTAATTTGTACTTCAGTTTTCTTCTGTCCAATTTCTCTGACTGTGTTTTTATATATATAATATATTTTACAAAATAGATAGAAGTTGTAGAATTAAGCATTATTGTTTTCACTTGTCAAGCTTGTAGCAAAACCAAGTCAAATTAAGGTAGATAAGTAAAGTTTAAATTCAGAAAAGGGCTTAAAATTTCCAACAAGTGCAGAATAGGGAAATTCAGCTCACAATCACAATGGTTTTGGTGAACCTAGAAAGTATTCTAGTATGTTAAAGCTAAGAAAACCGTTTATTTTATTGGAAAGAAATTTACTCTTGATAATAGATGTTTGATGTTTCATTAAGTTTAAGTGCTACATATGTTCAACACACATCTACAATAAGTTAGTAAGATTTAGTAAGTTAAAAGTAACTTCAATTAAGTCAATTTCAGTGAAAAGATATACCCAGAGAACAAGTGGGAACAGTGGAAACTGTTTTGTTTTTTTGATTAGGAACCAAAAACATGGAGCGACTTCTATGGTATCTTTTAGTAGGTGCACGATTTTCACTGGAACAATGTAGTTTTGAAATTGAATCGTCCTTTGCTTATATATGAAACTAAAATATTATGGATTCTCAAGCTTAGGGATAACCATGATGCGTTTGCTGTCTTGAAGAGAGAAGGTGCTTAAGGAGGAGAATTTTTAAATATGGATGACACATTGACATCCGTTGACACCTTTTGTGAGATCCAACTTTTAATTATGGATTCTATTATGGAAAATTTGGTGGAAAAGACCTTTAAGTGGGCATCTACTTGAGTGAAAATAAATCTAAATAACACCTTAGAGTATTGTTATTAATAGTACTATTCTGATAACTGTAGTGATGCCAAACGAAGAATTAGAGTATTAGTTTTTATTTAGGGATTGTTGTGCCTGAGGATTACCTAGGATTTGCCTGAGGTTAAAAGAGTATAATTATCTAAGTGTAGCATAGGGTTTTTTGTCAAAGTATTGGGGTCTTGTTTATATTTACCGATTTTCGATTAAAATTTTATATGGTAAAATGTCTTAACCTCAGGTAAGTTAGTTGCCTGAGGACACCCTCATGGCCCAGTTTTCTCTTTTATTTATTTTATATTAGTATTAAGATGTAAGTGTGTTTTGTTATTAATAACTATTTAATCTATTAGGATAATTGTAGATTATAGTAGTAGAATAGAATAAAGGATCTGTTTCATTTAATTAGTTTGGTAGTTTATAGATTATATATATAAGTAATTAGTTTTCAGGAAGTTACCTGGCTTCGAAGTAATGATGATCTATATAATCTCATGTAATTTTTCATTATGGAATAGAGTTGATTATTATTGAAATTGAGAATTGTTTCTCTTTTGTTATGAGTTGCGATCCTAACAAAATGCAGAATCTTCTGCAGTGGGTAGTGATTCTTTTTCGTTTGGATCACCTTAGACGTGGGTTTTTTGTGGCTGAACCACATTTTTCTATCTTTTTTGGTGTTTTTAATACATGTCCTGCATCATGTAGATATATCGAAATTCTGCATGCACAAGTTGAGCGTGCTTTCTTACGCTCTAGTGTGTTACTAACAAGTCTAGTGAAGGCCTCCCCTTATAGTTCCCATGATGAAAGTAACTCCATTTATAGTTCCCCTTATGTTGAGGTTAGGAGGTAATGGTACCTAGCATTATTATCACTAATACGACTTGTCAACGACTAATCGGCTCAAAAGCACTCGGGTGCCGACTCTCGAAATCGACTTGTTGTCGACTAGTCGACGCAAAGCTTCGCCCGAGAGTCTCCAAACCCGACTTGGGGCCTTGATCACCATATTTGCGGTATACCATGACCCTCATCAGACAAGTGACTCGATCCAAGCAAATTATAGTACAAAAGAAAGAGACGGGTATCTAAAATGATATTGAGATGGATATTTTGCATGATATTCATCATACTAATGTTTTTATTTGCTTGGATATGTATGATATTTGGAATTAAAAGGTTATTAAGCAGTAACTGGTCTTATTTTGAACTTATTATTTTAGTACTTCTTAATTAAATTATAGAACTGCTGTGTTTAGCTATATTATACATTAAATCTAGTAAGTATATGGATAATGAACACTAGTCGGATCGAAGGTACTCGGGCTCCGAGTCTCAAAGCCGACTTGTTGCCGACTAGTCGACGCAAAGGTTCGCCCGAGAGTCTCGAAGCCCGACTTGGGCCTGTGATCACCTTTGCGTGGTATACAATGACCCTGATCAAACCAATGACCCGATCCAAGCAAATGATAGTACAAAAGAAAGAGATGGAGATTAAAATAATATTAAGATGGATACTTTGCATGATAGTTTAAAGGTTATTATGCAGTAACTATTCTTATTTTGAACTTCTTATTTTGGTACTTTTTATTTAAATTATAGAACTGATGTGTTTAGTTATATCATATATTGAATCTAGTAAGTACGTAGATAATGAACACACTCTGTCGACTTTTTACGATTAATCAGGCAACTTGTCAACTAGTCTTCTCGAAGGTACTCGAGCGTCGAGGCTCGAATTAGCGCCACAATAACCATGGTACTTGGACCAAGAACCAGATTTGTCTTAACAACATAAATCAGTATTCTCTTTATCAGCATATAAGGTCTACGTAATGGTGCTGACTTGCTTTAAAACATCATCTAACATGGTTAAGTCACGAGAATAGGAACGAACATGGTCACAATTTAAATCATACAACCATTAACAAAAAAAAGCACTAATTAATTAGAGATCTACATATTGCCAAAAACAATTAGCAACAGTAATTAACAATTAATTAGAGACACATATGCTTTGTTTATGACATGGAAGGAGAATTTGGCCCTTAGAAGATGTCTTAGGTAGAGCCTTTAATCTTAGAATGATTAAGAACTCGTATTGGAAAATAGTTATTATCATAGAGAGTAATTTGGAGGAAAGTAGAAATATAAAAGTTAGGGTTTTAAAGCATGAAATTATTACCCTTCTTTAAATCATGGAAAATGCTCATGTATTTAGGCAAAATGGGAAACTTGGGACAAAAGAGCTTTCACAGCTGCTGCACAAGCTTACACAACACACAAGGAGAGCTTGCACATGGTTCTTGCTATGTGCATGTCTGTTGCGTAGGTGTTGGACGGTGGCTGCAATACAAGATGATTTGTCATTTATGCTGCAAATTCTATCGTAGAAGCTGATTTTTAGGCATTTTATGTACAAATATATTAGGGCTATTAAACTTATAGAATTGACATGTTTAATATATTTGGCTGTAGATATACCTGGGTTTTAAAAAAGAATTTTTTTTGTCCTTTGATCCAAACCAATTATAAGGCAATACCACTCAAAGGGTCATGAGAAGGGATAACTGTATGTGTCTACAGTACAAATTACAATGAATGTAACAAAAGTTATAATGAAATTCCAACATTTTAAGAGTCAAAAATTGATTTATGCAGAAATTTTGTAACTCGAACACCGGTACTTGTGCAAGTTGCACGTGGGAACAAGTGCTTGACTCTGCTGTTTTATGAAATTTTCATGATTCTGGCCTTGAATGGAGTGGTAGAGTGTCCATTCTCTTGTAGTGTTGAAAATCCGACATAAGTACTTGAAGTTAAGAGTCCCACTGGCACAGTTGTGAATTTCACAGTTGTGAATTTTAAATAAAGGAGCTTATGCACACGTTTTTCAAGCTGATCCTAGACAAAAATATTGTGCTTAATTTGTGTAGCCTACAAGAAAGGTAAGCATGTTATCGCCTAGTCATTACTCCCTAGTTCCTCCATTCCGAAATAAGTGTCCTTTAAGAAACTTATTTTGGGATGAAGTGTTTCTCTTGTATCTAATATGTGATTTTCTTTGGTTCATATTCATCCGTTGCTTCAAATTATAAATATCACTGATTGAAAGTGTGCTCAAGTTTCATTATTGACTATAGCTTTCTACTTTATACTCTTCTTGAACATATCAGTGTTGTTTGTATCAGGTGGAATTGAGATCTCCTGCTTCTGATGCTGGAATATGCACCTATGATATTATAATTCAGATTGATGGAAAGCATGTAGGAAGTTACTTGGAGGTGTTGTTCTTCACGTTTCACTACTATAATAAAATATTTTGAACTGTACCTCGAACAAATATATGTAAAGCAAAATTAGGAGGGAAAGAGAGGTATCCGTATTTGTTTTTCCCTTATTTGGATATGAAGGGAAATGAAAGGGAAGATAGTTGGGAGGAAATGAAAGCTTGCTTTTCCATCCTCCTTTTCCCCTACTTTTCCTTCCATCATTTTATTCAATATAATGGAATTATTACTCTTCGTCTTCTATTAAATTGTTCTTGCATGATTGATGATGATAGTTATAACCAAAAGCTTTAATGGCAAGCTTTGGCTTCCATAATGTCGTAATTTATCTACACCATTGTAGTGACATTGCTTATTTGATTATTACCTTTCATTTCGGTTGTGGTGCAGTTTACTAGTATACTATTGGAGAAGGCCAAGGAGCGCATGGAAGTGATTGTTAAGAGAGCTGGCAGCGTTGCACCTTTGACGCTCACTATTCTTCCTCAGACTGCCGGAAAATTAAACCAGTAATTATATTTAGATTTGATTTGTGCAGTATATGTGGTTTGCATAATATATGATTCAAAGGGATATGATGCTAGCACTGCTGTCCTTGCATGTAACACTCCTACTTGAGAGAAGTATTCAAAGTATATTCTCTCGTAGGCAGGGACGCCGTCCCGCCACCCCAAACTCAACTATAGTCATGAAATTAGTATTAAACTCATATATTTAGTATAAAAATTTTCTTATTTTAATTTTTCGGCCCCTCAAAAATATATGAGGTACTAATATTAATGATATTTACAATAATTATGGATTTAGATACACGAATTCAAGTATATTTATATATTGAAATTGTTAAAAATATTATTATAAATTAATTTAATATATAAGAAATTAAAAAAAAAATATCAGTTACTCCCAAATAAAATTTGGCCACCCCAAACTCTGGTTTCTGGCTCCGTCCCTGCTCGTAGGATTATATAATATAACTCGGGGAGAGCTTTATAATTCCTAATGATTTTATCTTCATAAAGGTTACACTTTTTCGCAATTTCAATGGTGTAGCTTTAACTGTTATTGTGCATGTGTGTGCCTGTCGTGCAAATGTGTTGGGTGGGGGCCAAAATTTAGTATGAAACTAAGCCGTCCTGCAGGCACACTATTATATCCTACTATTAAATAGCTGTGAACCAACTACTGACATATGTATCTTTGTTTTTTCTGTCTAGATGGCCTTTACCAGCTGAACGCACAACCGGCCTGCCTTGCTAATACATGAGATGTTTTGGGATGTGTTGGCTCCTCACATCCTAAAATTTATCCCTCATTGATTTTATAATTTAAAATGGTTACTGTTTATGTCGAGCTATATATTTAACTTAGAGTAACATATTATCTATGTTAAGTCCGAATCTTAGCTGTTGCATCCCAATTTGTCTCTGTTGAGAAACGGTCTCATTATTTTCCTTTTCACCAGAATAAATCTTTAATTTTGTGGATGCCATCTCGAGCTGAGTTGATTTATTAGTGAAATTCATGTTGCTCTTGTTGCTCTTGGTGACATGAACTTTGTTTGTTATACTTTTAAAATCCAAAGTTTTGATTTTTTTTATGGATTAAATATCAAATTGATGAGTGAAGTAGTTATATCATATATCACATTTTTCATCAGGATATAAATTTGAATCACCAAAGTCGAAATAAATATTTAACATGACAGCATAAATATGCTTAATAAGTAAAATAATCTTTTATTGTATTTAATATAACATTTTTTTTGAATGCTATCACAGCTAAATGAAAATTTGTGAAAGTATTTTAGATAATATTATTTAGATGTAGAAAAAAATGAAGAAACTAATTATTTTTATTTTATGGTTTTATCTAATTTAAAAGATATGTAAAATAGCAAATTATTTGTTTTTTTTCACGGATTTTTGTTGTGAATACAATTTAACTGTCCATACCTTTGTCCAGATTTGGAAACTTTAATATATTTATAGAACTATTGTAAATTTAGGCCTTGTTAAATTAGACCAGGTGTTTCAAATGTCACAAATTTATCTAGCAAGAGAAAATGACGCAAATTTGTAATCAGTAGATCGAAGTGATATTTAATAGGGTGACCATTTCTATATCGAATTTGTTACCTGCTGTATTTTGGGTTATCAAGGGTCATTTGAAAGTTAATATATATTTGTGTGAAAATATTTGATTCATGTTGTAATATCCTAGTTATAAAAGAACAACCGGAGAGCTACTAAATTTAACAGAAGGAGGTAAGAAGCTGAGCATAGAAAGAAAGCTCGGGTGCATCTTTCTTCATTACCGAGTGTGGCTATTTATAGCCAATGTAAATTTGCAAGAAGCCAAGAACATTAAATGCATACACAAATTCTACTCCTATAAATCATAACCCTACTATTTGATTCATTGACCACATGCATGGCAATCACTATATTATAACACTCCCCTTTGATTGTCATGATAGTGTGGATCATCAATTGCCTCGTTAAAACCTTGTCAAAGAAAAACCCAGTGGGATAAAAACTTTAACGAAGGAAAAAGAGTACAATCTCCCCTTGGAAGAAAACATCAATCACTGGAGTTTTGTTGCAGCATATTCTTGAGTCGACGCATTCCAATGTTATGTCGCAGCTTTGCAAAGGTTGAATTTGGTAATGATTTTGTGAATAAATCTGCAAGGTTGTCACATGATTGAATTTGTTGTACATCAATTTCTCCATTCTTTTGAAGCTCATGAGTATAGAAGAATTTTGGTGAAATGTGCTTCGTCCTGTCTCCTTTGATGTATCCCTCTTTGAGTTGATCAATGCATGCAGTGTTATCCTCAAACATAACAGTAGGACTTCTCGTGATGTCCGGCAATCCACATGATTCTTGAATGTTCTTGATAATAGATCGCAACCAAACACATTCTCTACTGGCTTCGTGAATTGCAATTAGCTCTGAGTGATTTGTTGAGGTTGCCACTGTAGTTTGCTTCGTGGATTTCCATGAAATGGCTGTACCGCAATATGTGAATACATATCCAGTTTGTGATTTTCCAAAATGAGGATCTGACAGATATCCAGCGTCTGCATATCCAATCAACTGAGATGTCGAGTTCTCTGGAAAGAATAACCCAAAATCAACGGTTCCACGAAGATAACGAAATATATGCTTGATCCCATTCCAATGTCTGGCCATCGGAGCAGAGCTAAATCTAGCCAATAAATTGACAGCAAAGGCAATATCTGGCCTTGTATTATTCGCAAGATACATAAGTGCACCAATTGCTCCAAGATATGGGATTTCAGGACCAAGAACTTTTTCATCATCTTCTCGTGGTCGAAATGGATCTTTATCTGGTTCTAAAGATCTAACCACCATTGGAGTAGTCAACGGATGAGATTTATCCATGTAAAATCTGCTCAAAACCTTTTCTGTATATGTAGATTGGTGGAGGAAAATTCCTGATGACAAGTGCTCGACTTGTATACCAAGACAATATTTTGTCTTCCCAAGATCTTTCATTTCAAACTCTGTCTTTAGATATATGACAGCTTCATCAACCTCTGTAGCTGTTCCTACAAGGTTTAAATCATCCACATATACAGCAATAATCACAAAACCAAATTGTGATTTTTTGATAAAAACACATGGACAAATTTGATTACTAATATACCCATTCTTTTGTAAATAACGACTAAGTCTGTTATACCACATACGACCAGATTGTTTCAATCCATACAATGATCGTTGAAGTTTAATGGAGTATATATGACGAGGTTTCTTGAACTCATCCATTTTTAATCCTTCTGGGATTTTCATAAAAATATCACTATCAAGTGATCCATATAGGTATGCAGTAACAACGTCCATAAGACGTGTTTCTAATTTTTCTTTAGATGCCATACCTAATATAAAACGAAAAGTAATTCCATCCATTACTGGCGAGTATGTCTCATGATAATCAATGCCAGGCCTTTGAGAAAACCCTTGTGCTACAAGTCGGGCTTTATATCTCACAATTTCATTCTTTTCATTTCTTTTTCTTATGAATACCCATTTATTCCCAACAGGGTTCACACCGATTGGTGTTTGGACAACAGGTCCAAATACTTCTCTTTTGCGCAATGAATTTAATTCTGTTTGAATTGCGTCTTTCCATTTTAGCCAGTCTTTTCTTTGACGGCATTCATCCACACTTTGTGGTTCAGGATCAGAATTTATGTCGACATCCAATGCCGCTGAATACACAAATACATCATCGATTATGGCTTTACTTCGATCCCATAATTTCATATCATGCACATAATTTATTGAAATTTCATGATTGTTTAATCCCGAATCTTCAGGGACGGGAATCTCTTCAGGAGATAATACCACTTCGGGGGTATTTGCTTCTTCTGGAGCATGTGCCACTTCAGGGGCAATTTTCTTTGTCTTTCTTTTTCTTGGTGCAACATCTTTCGCACCGACCGGTCTACCACGCTTCACGCGTGGCTTTGAATCTGTAACCAATTCATTTGTACTTGATTTTTGAATTGGTATATCTACTCTAGCTGGAGTATTTACTGCAGGTATATGAGATTTAATTACATTTCTAGAATCGTTAAATGCGTCAGGCATTTGGTTTGCGATATTTTGCATATGTATGATTCTTTTAACTTCAAGTTCGCATTTACCGGTACGTGGATCTAGAAAATGTAACCCCGATGCATTCCATGTTATGTCAGGATTAACCTTATTCACATGTTTATCTCCCCCTAAGGGAGGAAACAAAGATTCGTCAAAATGACAATCTGCGTATCGTGCAGTAAATAAGTCTCCAGTTAGTGGTTCAAGATATCTAATTATAGATGTTGAATCAAAACCAACATAGATACCTATTCTTCTTTGAGCTCCCATCTTCGATCTCTGTGGTGGAGCAATCGGTACATATACAGCACTTCCGAAGATTTTGAAATGAGAAATATTAGGGATTTGACCAAGTACCATCTGTAGTGGAGAATGTTGATTATAGGCAGTTGGTCTAATCCTTATAAGATTAGCAGCATGAAGTATTGCATGACCCCAAATAGATGTAGGTAATTTGGCTTTCAATAACAACGGTCTTGCAATAAGTTGAAGTCTTTTGATAAAGGACTCGGCTAACCCATTTTGTGTATGTACATGAGGAACTGGGTGCTCAACTGAAATTCCTACAGACATGCAATAGTCAACAAAGGTTGCAGATGTGAACTCACCGGCATTATCTAAACGAATTGACTTAATACAATGGTCTGAGAATTGAGCTCGCAACTTGATTATCTGGGCAAGTAATTTTGCAAAAGCATCATTACGAGTTGAGAGAAGACAAACATGAGACCATCTAGTTGAGGCATCTATTAGTACCATGAAGTACCTAAATGGACCAGATGATGGGTGGATCGGTCCACATATGTCGCCCTGTATCCTTTCTAGAAAACTTGGACTTTCAAGCTTAACTTTAGTAGGAGATGGCCGAGTAATCAATTTTCCTAAAGAACATGCCGAACATGGAAGGTCATTTTTAGAAAGAACTTTAAGATCTCTAAGAGGATGTCCGGTAGAATTCTCTATAATACGACGCATCATAGAGACTCCAGGATGACCTAATCTTTCATGCCAAAGGGTAAATGATTTTGGATCTATGAGTTTGGAAGCAATGACATTGTGTGACTCAATGGTTCTGATTTTCATCATATATAATCCTGAGGAAAGTGACTGAAACTTTTCTAAGATTTTCTTGTTGCTAGAATTAGCAGAAGTAATAAGGAGATATTCTTTACCAGCCTCAGAAGTGGTTTCGATGTGAAAATTGTTAAATCTGATATCCTTAAAACTAAGAAGATTTCTAGTGGACTTACTAGAAAATAATGCATTTGGAATATGTATGTGTGTACCATTAGGTAAGACGAAACTAGCTTTTCCAAAACCTTCGATTATATTAGATACGCCAGAAATCGTTCCAACTTGAGCTTCAGTTTTGGTTATATGGGTAAAGTATTTTTTATTTTGTAGAATCGTATGAGTTGTACCACAATCAGCAATGCATATATCTTCAGAATCCATTCTTCTCAGTTCCGGCAGGGCTTCGTGCTGATAACGTGTTGTAATATCCTAGTTATAAAAGAACAACCGGAGAGCTACTAAATTTAACAGAAGGAGGTAAGAAGCTGAGCATAGAAAGAAAGCTCGGGTGCATCTTTCTTCATTACCGAGTGTGGCTATTTATAGCCAATGTAAATTTGCAAGAAGCCAAGAACATTAAATGCATACACAAATTCTACTCCTATAAATCATAGCCCTACTATTTGATTCATTGACCACATGCATGGCAATCACTGTATTATAACAATTCACTTGTTTTTTATATGTACTTTTAGAATTGAGAGAAATATATACTATGTGCCCATAACATATACTACAATCTAAAAAGTCGTTTGGTTGACAAATATTTAGATGAATATTTGAAATACCCTGGAAGTGTTAACTAACAAAATTGTTTGATTGGATAAAAGATGAAAATGAGAAATATTTAGGAACTCTAAATATCCTCGGAACATAAGAACTTACTTACCCACACCTACCTACTATGATAACTTGTGAAAAACAAAAATAATCTATATATTATTATAATATTAATGACAACCTATATATTATTTTTAGGACCATTTCATAATTTTTTTTGCCAAGATAGTTCAAATTTTAGTCCAAGTAAGGTTTTCTAATTAAAAAATTTAAATTTAAATTCATTTTTATTTTGGATTTTCAAGTCAATTTATTTTAAAGTTTAGAATGTATACTTATAATTTATTAAAATATTGATCACAAATTTAATAATTTAGTCACATGTTATATTATCAGTAATTATATTTGTTAAGATGTTAATAAAAAATAATAGAATAATTATGAAAATATTGGGCTAATTATCATTTAGGTTATCAATTAAACTCAAAAGTATCACTCAAATTATTCTTCTATTTCGATCTCAATCGACACATTAATTAATTTAAAATTTAAAATATTCACTCCGTCTAAGTTAACTTTGAATCGGGTCAGATTTGACCGTTTTCATCCATTGCTCTGGCGGAACTCGAATACAACAACGAATATTTGCTTAAAGCCCATTTGTAGTTCTAGTGGAATGTTTGGCAAAAGTGACACTTAATTTGAAACATAGAAAGTTGGTTCAAAGTAGTGACTATGAGTGTGTCGTAAAAAGCGCATTAAGCGGACGCTATAAGCGGAGATATAATTGCTTGAATTAGTGTAAAATCGCATATTTAAGCTAGAGCGGGCAATCGGGTCGTGTCGTGTACTTTCGTATCGTGTAATTTCGTGTTTCGTGTACGTAAACATGAAACTCGTATCCGACCCGAAATGATTTCGTGTACCCATATGTGAAACCCATATCCGATTCGAATCGTGTCGTGTACTTTTCATGTACTTTTTGTGTATATTAAATAAAAAATTAATATAATATATATATACATATAATATATAAAAAAATCTATTTTAATGTATAATTTAATGAAATATGGTGAGTGTATATATAAATATATATATTTTTACATAGTATTCTATAAAAACTTGTAAATATTTATATTATATATATGGGCTGAGTTCTATGGAGTCCGCCTTTTTATCGGAGTCCTCGGAGTCCATCTACGTTCTGCAAATAAAATATATTGTAAAACGTGTTATTTTGCAAAACATGTTACACAAATAGCATAACTTCAACAAAATCATGCAAATCTCATATATTTACGGTACAATATGTATGTTCTGCAATATGTTCTGCAACATGAACATTTATGTTCTGCAAACTAAACATGTTTTGTAGAATATATATTTTTGCAATGTTCTGCTTGTAAAATGTATGCAATCTACAAGATTTTTGATAGAATAGTGATGTTTGTCGAAAAATAATATGTTTTGCAATATTTTAAGCTATATTTTACTTGCAGAACATATATGGACTCCGAGGACTCCAATTAAAGGTGGACTCCATAGAACTTTACTCTATAATTATATTATATACATAAATATATGCATGTGTTATATATATTAATTTATAAATATATTTATCTCGTGTAATTTCGTGTACTTTCGTGTACCTAAATTGAAACCCATATCCGACACTAAATCTATTGTGTAATTTCGTGTTCGTGTACATTCGTGTTTCGTGTACCAAAAATTAAAACCCATATCCGTATTTTTCGTGTCGTGTACCAAATTGCCCGCTTTAATTTAAGCGTTTAAGAAAGTTTAAGCGGGTTTAATCGGCTTTAGGCGGAATTAAGCGGATTTTGACCGATTAAGCGATTTTTGATCAATTAAAAGGGGATTAAAAATAATTAAAAAAGTAAATATTATTTTTAAAAAAGGTATAATTTGATATTTTTAAATGTTACTTATATTTTTTTAAGTTGATTATGACTTTGTGAATGATTATTTTATTAATTTATTATAACAAGTAAATGTTATCACTTTATTCAAAAAATATTCATTATTTTTAATATATATATATATATATTTATTTATAATCCGATTAAGCGTCCGCTTTTAAAATTGCTTAAGTGTTCACTTTAGCGCTTAAGCACACTAGAAGGTGATCTCACCGCTTGGGTCCGATTTGCGATTTTTACAAAACTGGTTACTACTTTCTCATTTTCGGCCCCCTTTTCACAGCTACCGACCTCCTGTTATTTGCTTAAGTGTTTGCAAAAGCAGATTCTAATTATAATGACGCATTACACGTACGTAGCAGGAACATTAATATGAATATCCTGAAGGATAACAATATTATATTGTAGTATTAAAATATAATAAGAAATGTTTCAAAAAATATTTTATTTCTTTACCAATTAGAGCTTCCATTGATGTAGTTTATTTGTAAAAACTATATTTCTCAAGTTGAAGAGGGCTTTAAAAGTAAAATAGTAAAACAAATACAGATGATGGGGTTAAATTGATAATCGGATGTAAGATTTTTCTAATTTAATATACTGATAAGAGACGTACTATATCAGCATAAACTTGATTGATAACAGAAAAAAAAGGAAACTGTATAATTAGTGGTATAATTTCAAATCAGATCTTTGCAAACATGGAAACTAGATTGTACAAATACATATAATATACAAGTTATTTAATTAATTAATATAAGGATCTTATACCAAAAATAATGTGTACCACCTGTATTTAACCGTCGAATTTGAATAAAAT
This sequence comes from Apium graveolens, assembly GCF_009905375.1. Taxonomy (NCBI): domain Eukaryota; kingdom Viridiplantae; phylum Streptophyta; class Magnoliopsida; order Apiales; family Apiaceae; genus Apium; species Apium graveolens. Next base: position 2,056,833 of record NC_133655.1, read on the forward strand.
CAAGAATTGTAAGCTTGGTTCTCTAGTTCATTCACTAAGGAGAGATCCTTTTTGAACCCTCCCCTCTTTATGTATTTATATATGTATCTATCTATGTATGTGTATAAAAAGTTTGAGTTTATTGTCTTTATAATTCATAAAACATATAATCATGTGGTGTATATCGGTGTTTTGCTATGAAAGAATGGTATCTACTAAAACACATAATTTTGGTAAGATTTATGTATCAAATACAATCAGGTGCCGTCAAATATATTTAATAATGTGTATTTGTTAGTATTGTACGAGATACGGGAAAGAGTTACCAAAATTAGGAATAAAAATTGAAGAATATTTAAATTCAAATAACAACTATAAAAAATTGTATTGTGAAAAATTAATGCAGTATGCATGTAGTATCTCAAACAATCATAAAAATTTATATGGATCGTCTTCAATTGTGAAAAATAACGAATACCAAACCTCTACGTCAAATGTCAAAAAATACTATATGCAAAAATATAATTATACCCAAAAATCTATTCATATACACAAATAACGGCGTACGGCGGTGCAGGAGAGAAGCAAGTGGTTGAGGGAGGAGAACGATTCGGAGTGGGAAGCACGGATTGGGCGCGAAAATAACGGGGCAAGATTTTCGGGAGACAGTTTAGGAAACAAAGGAAATGAGATAGCTGTAAGGCGGGGTATCAGGGATACCGAGATAATCTCAATTTTCAAAAATAACAAGGATAACGGAAATGACGCGGAAATTCTGAGTAAAGGGCCTAACATAAGTTTGGAAGTACAAAAATGGCCTGAAAGCGATGAGGATGTTGGGCTTAATATTGAGGATAGAAAAAGAAGGAGAAGTGGGCCTATAACTGAAGGAACAATGGATTAATAGATACATTCTGATTTGGATTAGGAAAATGCTAGAGGTACAAAATGAGTTACTAAAATAGTTACAAATTTCACATGTCACCTGTTAGTTGGCTAAATATAAATGGACCCCTGTATTTATATTAATAGGACCAATTGAATTTTTTCATTGTGTCACATCACCCATGCCATGTCATTTTGTGACAATTTTTTGTAACTTTTTTTTGGGTCTCTAGTATTACTCTTTGGATTATACTGCAACCGCATAAAATGATTTGGCTACGCTTGCGATGCAAGCTAGCCATTCATCATGAAACACATAGGTTGGAACTGTCGGGGACTGGGAAACCCTCGATCAGTTCGTACTCTTGGGGACTTGATAAAGTCTCATAATCCCACTTTGTTATTTCTGTCTAAAACGCTCGTTAGAGGTGATATTATACCTAATATAAGTAGGAGGTTTGGTTTCTCTGGTTTTTTTGCGGTGGATGCAGTTGGCAGAAGTGGCGGTCTGGCAGTGTTATGGAGAAGTAATATTAGCTGTACTGTGATTGGTTCATCCCGTAACTATATTGATATGCATATTCTAGAAAAAAATATCCCTTCTTGGAGACTCACCTGTTACTATGGGTTTCCAGAAAAAGCTCGTCATCAGGAAGCATGGAATTTGTCAAGACAGCTAGCTCAGATTAATTCTCTAGCGTGGTGTATATTTGGCGATTTCAACGTCTTGTTATATGCTTCGGATAAAAGTGGAAATCATCCACATCCACAAGGACTCCTCGAGGGTTTTCGAATGGCTGTGCAAGAATGTAGCCTTACAGAGCTGGAACTCACAGGAGGAATGTATACTTGGGAAAAAGGAAAAGGCACTGATAATTGGGTGCAAGAGAGACTAGATAGAGCTTTTGCTTCAAGCGACTGGTGGCGTAAATTTCCTTTATGTAAGCTTACTGTTATGCATAAAATATACTCTGATCATGACCCTATAGTCATGGACTTACTGAATAATTCTTGTTCCATTAAGCAATTTAGATTTAGATTTGAGAATGTGTGGCTGAAAGAACCTTCCTTTCATGACGTGGTTTCGAATTTCTGGAGTGGTATACCTACTGTATATCTGCTACCAAAATTGCTCTCAGTCTCCTCCCTTATGGCTAAATGGGAAGGAATTTTTTTCATAAGTTCAGGGATAAGGTTGAAAAGCAAAAAGAGGTTCTGGATGTCTTGAGTAACAGAGTTGATGAAGAGGGAATTCGAAATTATTTCATCGAGAAGGATCGACTTGATGATTTATTGAAGCAAGAGGAGACCTATTGGAAACAAAGAGCAAAAGCTTTTTGGCTCTCGGAGGGGGATACTAATTCTAAATTCTTTCATGCACAAGCTACAATAAGAAAGAAGGCAAACCGTATTGTGTTTCTGAGAAATGAACAAGATGAAATTATTGATAACCATGAAGAGATGTGTAATATGGCTATCGAATACTTTACAAGTGTTTTTGCAGGTGATAATGAGAATAATTTCCAACACAGAAATTCTGAGAACAGGGTGATAACAGATAGGCAGAATATTATGCTTACAAAGGAGCTGGAGTTTGATGAGTTTACCAAGGCAATTAAACAAATGCACCCAGATAAAGCATCTGGGCCAGATGGGTTTAGTCCAGCTTTTTTTCAACAATTTTGGGGGCTGATTGGAAAGGAGATTTTTGAGAGCTGCAAGTGTTGGCTTCGTGATGTTTCATTCCCACCCGAGCTTAATAACACGACACTGGTGCTCATACCGAAGAAGGACAATGTGGACAGAATGTCTGAGGTCCGTCATATTGCACTGTGCAACGTTCTGTATAAAATTTTGGCAAAGGTTCTTGCGAACAGACTGAAAACTATCCTCTCGGCCACAATCTCGGAAAACCAGTCTGCTTTTGTGCCTGGACGAAGCATTACAGATAATGTATTAATAGCATTCGAGGTTATCCATCATACGAAAAGGAAGAATAAAGGTCAAGAAGGGGAGGTGGCACTAAAACTCGACATAAGCAAGGCTTATGATCGAGTGAGTTGGGCTTATCTAAGGCATAGGACGGAGGAAATGGGGTTCGATCAAAAATGGATAAGATGGATGCTTATTGAAAGCAATTCTAGCCTGGTAATTCATGCACTTCAACAACACTCTGAGTACTTTGTGGAAGTTGGGAACATATTGGAAGCTTGCTTTAGAATTATGCAGAGTCGCAGTGATTTGGGGTTTAGTCATGTTAAGAAGCACGCAGATGGGGTAGCTCATAGTTTAGCTAGAATCCCCGGTTTGACAGGTTGCTATAATGTTTTTATATCTCCTCCGCATTGTGTGTTGGAGATTTTACTTAATGATCATCTTTCTCATTAATGAAATTTCTTTTGCTAAAAAAAATACATAGAAGGGGCAAAACATGAAATATTGTCCACAACTCCAACTAAAATAACATCCATTCGCGCAATCTAAAATATGTTTATGCATTATACGAGCTATAAAGCTAGTTCTCCAAATGACCAAAAGTCTAGCCAGCCGAAGAACTACATCAACTTATCAGTTTTTCTGATTTACAACAAGATATAACTCAGACAAAACGTTCAAACCCAAATATGCAAAACCTTCATTTCAATTGCAGTAAGCAGCACCTATACACATCAAACACCAAGTTAAATTGAAGATAATCACTAAGTGTTGATATTTTTTCTTAAAAGATTAAGCTGTCGATTAAATCGTGTTTCTAGAAGAGAACTAGCTTGAAAAAGGAGTTAAGTGTAGGAATTCAAGAAAGTAAAGTATAGATGGAAAAAGAGGCACTTCTAATTACTTTCTCAATTTACCCAGTCTACACAAATTGGGATAAACTAATTATTATAAAATGTATATTCAAGGCAATATACAATAATTTAAGAGCTAACATTTTTATTACAAGAATCCATATCGATAGAGTGATGAGAGAAACTAGGTCATTTTTCTAGTCAGTGAATAGATCCCCATAAGGATTAAAGAGTAAGATATATTCCGCACTAGTCATATATCTGAATTTTGCTAACAGTCAATAATTAATGGCTCTTCTAGCTTTTTCAAGTTTTCTTGCTGGCCATTGCCTTAGTCTTCACTATTAAATTGTCGATGGTTGCTCTGATGTCGGCAACATGGATAGCATAATCTTCATCTTGGAAACTGAAGCTATACAAACCCACTATATTACCATCACAATCCAAAATTGGTGCCCCAGTGCCACCATACCTCCCACCACCATGCATATTCTTGACTTGAACTAACTTCAGTGAATCGGAAAGCCCTCTGAAGTCATCTACCCTCTCCTCCATCTTCAACTCAGGATAATAATCTATTTCTGAAAGATCATAGAAGATATCATAGGTTTTTTCTGCACACGAGATGTTACCAACATTGTATATGAAAGTTTGTTGCCCGGGATGACCAATAAAATGAACTTCTGAACCTACAGTTAATTCATTTGTTTCACACAGATCCGCACACTCAAACCCATCATCTACTGACATATCATGTTGGTCCTTAAGAGCAAGCAATGCAATATCTCTTTTCTTGTTAGACTTCACTTGTTCAACATGAAATAGTTCTTTTTCAAACGTGACAATATACAAATCTTCTATGTCCTCTTCGTCTACAACGTGGGCAGCAGTCAACACCAATTGGCTTGAACCAACTACTACAAATGCTCCACCGCCAAGGACCTTATAATTCTTGCCATAGATACCAACAATCGTTCCACGCATTTCCTCATAAAGATTGCCTCGTTCGGCTATGCTAAGCACCTTGGTCCCCATTTTTTTACAAACAAAAATCTGGATCGAAAATGAATATAAAAATGCATTAGGCGGTAAAAAGGAGAACTGGTAGGGCGGGCATCCACATCCTCAACTTGAGTAAAATTCATGATCACAATATAGACATAGTGTTTTACCAACCAGAAAAATCTACACAAACAGGCTAATACACATACAAAAACAACAATAATATAGAGAAGCAGGTTATGGAGATCATGATCGAACTAATATAATATATAAGTTCAATAATAATAAAGTAATACACACACACAGATAGTTGTACGTACAATCTGAAGTTCAAATTACAGATCAATGAGAGTATGAATTAGATATCATCTCAAATCTACACAAGCAAGCTATAGCCTATACATATACAAAACAACAACAATCTAGACAAGTAGGTTATGGATATAAAAATCGAACTAATCTACAATACCAAGTCGAATGAAATTACACACATACAGTTCTCCTATTGCCACCGGAAAGTTCTCGTAGGGAATTTTTAAGTTGAAAGCACATAATCTATTATGAGTTTTGAAAGTATTAGTTCTCTTAGCTGGTAATACCCTTTTTTATGATGTAGAAAGTAGGAATTTTCCAGTATAAATTAATATATTTGTGCTTGTTATGGATTTGATATAAGTTTACATTTTCAAACAAATGCCTATCGATTTAAAGATAAAAAAAATTAAAAGCGGATACTCGGAATGTATCATATAACAGGAGACTGCAAATGTGCCAGAAAAAAGAAGGGAACAAAACATATGTAATTATGAGGGTTATCACTACCTGTGGGTTTAAACTTATAAGTGCCTCTAAATCTAAACCTCTGTTAAACCTCAGTTCTTAATCTAAACCTCTGTTAAAGCAATGGCTTAATTCAAATCTATGATGTTGGTCGAAAAGGAAGGTACAACTCAGAAATAGGTAACAAACTATTACACAGTATCAGTACACATAACACAATTCACACGCACATAACACATAAGTCATGAATTAAATAAACATTACACAGTTCATTTAATAGAATAAACATAAAAAAACAAATAATACCTGAAATTAATCAAGCAGCGAGAACTCAGATGTTGCGCCTCGGGACGAAGAAAGGTCACCTGTAAAACAAGTAGCGAGAGAAGGGTTGAGCAAGATCTAGTATATATATTGAAGGATTTTGATTAATCTTACCGGTAAACTTACAGAAATTAGGGGCGGCTCGGTGCTTTTTATGATCTATCCTCTCTCCTTCTCAAACTTTAACTTCCATTACCACAGTTCCATATTTATTTGTCCAATTAAAAGTTCAATTTCATATAATAAATTAATGCAATAAATTTGTATTTTTTTGATTGTGTTATTTTTCTGCTACACAAATAAATTTTAAAAGGATAGTTTTGTAATTTTAAGTCAATTCCTCTGTATTTACAAAAAAAACCCTATTATCACGAGGAAACCTTATAATCTCAGGTACAAGTCAATCCCCTAAATAACAAATTAATATCTATCATTTAAAAAATATCTTTTAAATATTCATTTCTGAAATAATTTTTATTCATTTGTCCACTTCTACTTTCAAAGTAAATTTTAAAACAATTTTCCAAACCTAACTCTGTAGTTTATATTTTCAAGGTTTGACTCTTTTAAAATTTAGTTAGATTCTCATTTTTCAACATATTAATTAAGAGTATTAAAAAAAATAATTATCTAAATAAAAGTTTCTTATTTAAATTATTCGGAGATTTAATTTAATTTCGAGCATGATCTGAAATCAAAGATAATTGAAATGGAATGATGATGGAAACTGGCCAAGCTAGTGGGGCATTTCATACGGTTTTTTCTAGTATTTAGCAAAAACAAAATAGGTATTACAGTTGAGGATTCGATGATACAAAAATATCCTACACAAGAAACCTTGTACCAAATAAAAATATCTTACATTGTCTATCATATGCACAAGCGAAGGGTAATATATTATATATACAACCTTGAACATTTAATTATCAATAAAAAGGCACAGATACTACACATACTGCATCATGGTAACAGCGAATTTGAAGACCAAATAAAACCTCACTGCTCATAACTTGGTGCACCACTTTGGCTCTGGAACCGGCCACCTGAGAAATCAAAGAGCAAAATATAAAATATAAATTGCCCACAACAATTAGGGCGCTTATAAGAAAGGAAAAGGAAACAACTCATTTTCCTATATGTAGAGCCATCTCTCTCCACTCTCACCAACTCCGGCACATAAACTTTGCCAACTAAAGCTGACTCGGAAAAATCTACAAAGCTCATAGTCCTCACGCAAACTACTACTATATCAAAAACAGAAATAAGATTGTTCAAATCCTACCTATATGTGTTTGGGTTAGTCTTCACTGCTTCCACCACGAGACTCAATGGTCTATCAGCACTTTCTCTAACCACAACCAGCTCAACAGGTTTACCCTCCTTGTCCCACAATGCTTCATTTAGCTGATACCACCAACAGAAAGACCATGTCAAATATAATATCATGCAGTCAATAAAAACTAAACTGAAGTGCGTTCATTGATACACAAGATGTTAAAGGCACATGAAATAAAAACAGCCAACATACGGTTTACGAAACCAACCAACTTTCCGCTGATTTCTTACATGATGAAAACTTCAACTACTTGCATGCATGGCATCTATAAATTTGACTCCAAGTTATATGACCTGACCCCCAATTCCCAACGCTTGATTCCACAACTGCTTTATCCAAATATCCCGACTTCTCCAGTACACCAGACACAAGAGTTACATACGTACGTGTGGAAAATCATTCTCAATACCCCACCAGACCACTTATCTCAATCACGATTCTGATCTTAATTGTATAAAACAAGCATCTAAAACCTTCACCAAGATCCCCTGATCTTAATCTATTGTATATCCTCATTTTTTAGGAGAAAGTTTGGTTTCAACAGAATTTTTTATGGTTTACATTTTTATTAATTTTATTCCAGGCATACCCATAGGATAGCTCAGTAATAAACAAAGATGATCTTGGATGCCGAACAGAAAATTACCTACTAACATCCAAGGGTCATTTGAGGGGCTCAAACTTGTGTTGCCATTATGAGTAATATACAAATCGTGCACAAAAGCATTCCTTCAAGCTATATTTAACCAACCAACCAACTATTCAATCCCTATTCTGTACCCGCTAGTCCGCTGCCCGTTAGCTTAGTACATTACTATAAATTGAGTTAGAAATATTAATGTTTATGCATGCTGACATTAAAGAAGTTTCCAAATCTTTCATATAGGGCTACACTTCCTTGCAATCTACAGTGGTCCAAGGAAAGGATATATTTCAGTGGTCCCTTAGAAGGAAAGGATAAGAATATAAGATACCTCCAGGCAGCTTTGGACAAGATTTCCATCACAATTAATAATAACATCGCCAGCACGTAGCTCAGCGATATAAGCCGGAGATTTTGGTAATGCCTGTTAATAAAGGAACGTGCTTATGTGAGGATGAATCATACCAGAACTAAAATACATGAGAATGAAAAGGGAAGCAAAACCAAACCTTCTACCCCTCTCTCACAAAGCACACACAAACACACACACACAACAAAAGGTAATGCAAATATATCAAATGAATGAGCAGGAATATAAAAACCCTCCTGTACAATCACTGCTGAAAAGAGATATCCAACTTAGCAGGGGCTCCCATCTCAGCATAAACTCGAGCTTAACAGTTGTTCTTGGAAAGTAAAGGCACAAAGAGCAATGAACCTCTAACATACATACCACAATGCACATTAGAAGGCGATAGTGAGCCCGCCACCATATCTTTTACACATTGAAAAAAAATTGTCATGGTGATTTCTTGCTTACGTTTACCGACTCCAGAAACCAGTGGTCTAAATTCGGAACTCCCTGGAGTTATCGGCCAAGTTGGCCGAGTTTTAGAACACTGCTGACTGCCCAAAACTACAAGAGCTACTTAAGGGTGGTGGAACGTAATAATCAAGGTTAAAGTGACCAAGAGTAAAAATAATAATACCTCTCAACTTATTGAAGAAAAAAGCCAAGATGATGCATATAGATTTCTAAGTCTTCAGATCTGTAACCTGTCAGGACTTGTAAGTTCCTGAGCTGGTTGGTGACTTTTTTGTAGTTTTCTTTTAATAAGAGAGGTAGAACAGCTAGATTAAGCTGAGATAGAGAGCTATTAGACAGAAATAAGGTAGAAACAGAGAGATTAAGATCAGAAATGTAGAGAAAAGATGGAGAGCAGGTGAGATATGCAGGTGAGATATGCAGAAAAATTAAAGAGTTTTTAGAAGGAAAAGACCAGAGAGAGAGAGGGAGGGAGCTGGTGGAAAATATTATAGGAGCACTTAGTAACTAACTGAATAATAATTATCAAAAAAAAAACTGAGTAATGAGCATAATACCCTCACATACTAATAGTACTAGTACTCATACAGATTCCACTACTTAGCACAGTATTACTACTTCAATATACTGTAACACTACTAATACTGATTCTGACAAACCCCAAAAAAATCCATACCCACTGCTTCAAACCACCAAACTGTTGAAGAGGGATACCCCTTCAAAAGATTTTTCAGCAACCAAACTGTGACTTATAATTCCAAGACTATGTACTACGCTTACTTTGTCAATACATAATTACAAATTCTTATTCCCGGAAGTTTTGATTGCTCATATTATATTAAACCTATAGCTCATAACCGAATCGAGAAGATCGTTACGAAAAAAATATGATCCCAAACCAAGAAAAAAAAATGATTAGAATTTGCAGCCCTTTGTCATCAATGAAAGGAAAGTGAGGTTTAGGTAATTGACAAACTTATATATGCTCTGCATATGATAAACTACAGGATAATTAAAAATATTGTCCCGTACCTACTAAAAATATTTGTGAACCTAAAATGTTTCTTTTGGTTTACCAAAGGCTAGTTACTTGTAGCCATAGTCTGCACTCTGCACTAATCCATACAAGCAGGTGGGTTTAATTATGTCAGACATTTCAATGATTCTCGTATTCATATTTTGGTAGGATGTTTAGATGATAAGAGATTTAACTCAAACAAAACCTTCCAAAGCATTACTAAATAGACTTATATTTATATTATACGTGTATAGATAAAGACAATGAGAAACAACATTCCTTTTTTTCTATTTTTGTATTCATAAAACCGTAAAGGAAAAGTACATTCGAAACTGCAACAGACTGGAATGGCGCATCTTATCAGGAGATCCTCTGAAGAGGAGAGAGATCATTGAGGGACCCATGTTATGAGGAGAGAGATAGAGATAACCTATTACCAAATAAAGTGATGTTGCATCAATGTGAAAACACCAATAAAGGCAAATGCTGCAACATTCAGGGAATGAAGACCAAAAAATGCTATCATAAACCAAATACCCATTTCATATTGAAAAACCATTTCGAGCCATTTAAGCAGGTATCAATGAATTTTGTGAAACTTAAAGAAAAGTATGGTTCTGATTTCTGAAGACATGCTGGTCTTATACTCTTATGCTTTGATGATCAAAGAAACTGTAAGAACATATACCAATATCATACAGCAGAACAAACCTGTTTTATGATAGCCCCTTTGACAACATGCGGGAACTTTTGGTTTAATATTTCCAGCTCATGCAAACTTCCGCCATAAAGATCAATGACACTTATCCCAATCCAAGGATGTGGAACTCGACTAGAAACGATGCATTTTAGTAGTCAATTTAAAGCCATCAATATTACATACAAAAAGAACATTAAGTTTTAACATTACCATTGTTTCTTTAGATCCCTATAGCATCGGTACACTATGTTGATTGGAAGAAATGGAGTGTATGAGCCATCGTAGAAGTTAATTCCAATAACTTCTCCAAGACTATTGACAAGAGGTCCACCCATACCATTCTGGTGACAAAACTAATGTTAATTAGAAGTCTAACGAATACGACTATGCTGCAATAGTGCACTTATAGAAAGAAAACTGTAAATATAGTAGTAGATAAATGAACTGGGAATGAAAGTATGCATAGTGTCTAATTATAATTACACATGTATATGGAAAGAAAGAAATAGGTATTGATGTGTGTGAACCCTAGTTCAGTCTGATAGGGAACACCTTTTTAATTTGGCAACTTGCAATGAGAAGCTCTTTACAGTCAAATTTACAATCACCATAGCTGGAAGATAAACAAGGAAACTCTAACATCAAAAAGACACAAGTGTAAAGCAAGATTTGATGTTTATGGCCAAGATCAAAAATCCATCTTGAGTGTTGACGAGTACCTGAATTCACCAGGTGCGGCCATAATATTATAGGAATCTGCAAAATAGCGCCCTAAGGCTAATACCTGCGTACCGGGATATAGAGAAAACCGATTCGAAGATATTGCTAAATCTTGACTTCCAACAAAGTGGGATGATTTCAATTCTTCAATACACCCGCGGTTACCAGGATCTAAAGGCACAGAACTATCAATAAGCCTAATAGTTGAAGTTGGTAGAGGTGCATCGGAGTTTATTTTAATTATAGCAATGTTGTAGTGGAAGTCGATAGCAAACAGTTCGCCTTTAAAGAAGGCACCACCTGCCATGTACACATCAATCTGCAAGAGTACGACTGAGTATGTCAAAGTTGACATTCACAAAGGAGACTAGAGATTTGAAAATCCATCAATTTATGCAAGCAAAAATGAGGAAAAAGAGATAAGCTTTTTTTTAAAATAATTAAAGTTGAGTTTGCAGATTAAAGACAACTGCAAATAATCACTATCACTAACCTTGAGATCATCAGCTACCATAGCTGCAGCACTTGGACTTTGCAAGAGAATAGCAGAAGTCAATATGGTACTTGTAAAGGTCCCACACCCCTGATCACACTCCATTATGAACCCAGAACAAGTAAACAGCTGTTTGTCATCTGGAAAGGACATTTTTGACAAGCGCAGTTACTAATAATTTAAAAATATCACCTTAATATCCAAACACACATACACATGCACATGTATAAGCAAGTCGCAAACTTTACTAAATTTCTCGAATTCAAACACAAAAAAACAATCCTGAACTTCAACTAATCTCAGCTGCAGAAACACAATCAAGCATTACACAAAACAAAAGACCTCCAAACAAATAGGGTATCGCATTTCCCAAAAATCAAAAAAACACAGAAACATATCACATACATATCAGCGGGACACAAACTTGATCGGAATTCTCTCTCTCTCTCTCCCTCCCTCCCTCTCTCGCTCTCTCTCTCTCTCTCTCTCTCTCTCCCTCCCTCCCTCCCTCCCTCCCTCTCTCGCTCTCTCTCTCTCTCTCTCTCTCTCTCTGTCTCTCTCTCTCCCTCCCTCCCTCTCCCTCCCTCTTTCTCTCTCTCCCCCCTCTCCCTCTCTCTCACGCCCTCTCTCCCTCTCCCTCCCTCTCTCTCCCTCTCCCTCCATCACTCTCTCTCTCTCCCTCTCTCTTGCTCCCTCTCCCTCTCCCTCTCCCTTTCCCTCTCCCTCTCTCTAGCTCTCCCTCTCCCTCTCTCTAGCTCTCCCTCTCCCTCTCTCTAGCTCTCTCTCTCTCTCTCTCAAGTGTGAATAAGAAGCTAATACACAGAATCCAATATACTCAACAGTACAAATGAATCTTGCGCAAGGTAAGCATATCAATTTGCCTTATAAATAATAAAAAAAAAAGTACCCGAGTAAGAAGTGAGACACACAACACTTGGGGAAGCTTTCAAAACAGATTTCTTGGTATCAATGTCCAGATTGTTTGCATCACCACCGAATCTTCCATAAGCGTTTATATAAACCGTATAACTGTTCACTGTAATTCAACATAAAAATTAACAACAACACATACAATTTATACAAACAAACAAATACTTATCAAGCGTGTTCTCACACCTAATCTCCCCATATCCTTCAGTCTATTTACCAGGTCGTAATAGCCTTTCTCCCCCTTTTCATAAACTTTCTTCTTGCTTCTGACCCATCTACAAATTTAACCCATGGGTCTATGGCCCAACTTCTAATACAATCAAATACCGGCCCCATAGCCCACTTTGTAATGTCGGTGATAGGGTTAGTATCTATTTTCAAAAAACGTCCTATGGAAATGACTTTAGATGTTCGTAATTAAATGATATAGCACTTTCGATATTTTCTTAACTTTTTTTTATCGTAGTTGATATGCAGCCGCGCGACAAGCTCTGGCTCATAGGAGGCATAATCAATATTCTAAGTCAAGATCTCTACTGATCACAGATTAAGTGTTACAGAGAAGTCATTCGAGAACTTCAGAATGACTTATCGAGAAGTCAGAAAAGCTACTAGAGAACTCAGAGATATCGACAAGCCAATTTGAAGACATGAAGAATGGAGATATCGACAAGTCATTTCTTCACTAGAGAACTATGAGATATCGACAAGTCAAAATATCACTAGAGAACTTTGAGATATCGACAAGTCAATATATAGAATTCTGAGATATCGACAAGTCAAAAATATCATTAGAGAACTCCAATTATATATTTTATATTTTATCACTAGAGTTATACTAGTATATAACTCGTACGATGTACTGTTGTTTTTATCATTATATATTGTAAAATATAATTTTAATATATTGGTGTTGAAATTCGAACCTTATACCCCTTATATAATAATTTTACAATGCACTACATTTATTTTTATCATTACATATTATAAATTATAATTTTAATATGTTATTGGTAGGATTCGAACCTTATACCCATTATATAATAATTTTTAAAATTATATTAAACGGTTTTTAATTTGAGTTCCCAAGTACCAACAACTAATTTTTTAATGTTTCGTCTTTAATATAATAGTAAGATACCATTTTTAATAGTGTATTGTCTAAGGGTGTATTCAATCAAGATTTTTAAATTTTTGTAGGGATTTTCAAATTTCATAAATATTCAATTTAGATTTTGAAAAATTATTAAAAATCTGGAGCTATTCAATTTGAATGCTAAAAAGTCTATTAAAATCTTAATGTATTCATACACATAATTAAGGGGTCTCGTTAAAATACACTTATTTTTAAAGATATTTACAAAAATACTACTTGATTAAAAATAATTCACAGTAATACAATTTTCCCAACAAATGTTTCCCAACAAATTCCCAAAACATTAGGTGTCATTTTGTGATAGGTTATTTTTCACATATATGTAAAAGACCCCACGTGTATTAATATGAGTCAACTGATTACAACATGCCATGTGTCCTTTGGGAGCTATTTTGTGAGCTATTTTGGTACATCTAGCACTACTCTGTTTTAATATTTATTTATAAAAATACAATATGCAACCATTGCAACTTCAAATGCAACTCTAATTCAGAAGTTTGAAAAAAATATTTTTTCGGATCGTAACCCTTGAACTTTATTTTTTACAATAAATTTGTGTTGTTACATTGTTGACATATTGTAATTAACGTAATGCAACTTTATAAGCAACTGCAATCGATCAAAAATCAACATTCAAGTGACCTAGTTTTGCAAATATAGTGTTTGTTTGGAAATTTTTAAAACAATTAACTTATAACTTAAAATTAATAAGTGACTTATAAGTGTTAAATAGATGAATACATATATGTTATATAAGTGTTTGGATAATTTTAATTATTGTTATACCACTAATTTTGATGATAACATACAACAAGCTAAGAAGGCTGATTTGATTATATTAGCAAGCTATTAAGTTAGAATTAATATATATTATAGAAGACTTTTCTAATTCTGTTTCCAATTATGTTTTGCAAGACATATTATAGACATATCAGTAACATTGATTACAAATATGTCATCAATATTAATTTTATGAAAACAGAGTTTGTCAGCAAGCTAACAGTTAAATGCAGAGCATGTCAACAAGAAGCGAGCCTCCGCTTACAAGCTGTTAAAGATAGGGCTGAGTAAAAAATTGAAATAAAACCGAAATCGAGCCGAAACCGGTAAAAACGATAATAAGTGAGCCTATTGTTGTGCAAGACATGCTTGTACAATAATAAGACTAAGTCAAATTGACAACCCTAAGTAAGTTGTATTGTAATCTAAGTTTGCATTTTGTATTGTACCACTTAAGCCTGTAAAAATGTTCAAGAGCAGACTTGAGTCTTTTTCTGTAAACAGTATCAAGCCTAAGAATTCTATCTGGAAGAATATCATGCCTTAGAAGAATTATGAAGAAGCTTGGAGTTGAATAAATCTGTTTTGGGAAAAATATTCTAAGTCAATATCTCTACAAGTCACATATTAAGTGTTACAGAGAAGTCATTCGAGAACTTCAGAATGACTTATCGAGAAGTTAGAAAAGCTACTAGAGAACTCAGAGATATCGACAAGCCAATTTGAAGACATGAAGAATGGAGATATCGACAAGTCATTTCTTCACTAGAGAACTATGAGATATCGACAAGTCAAAATATCACTAGAGAACTTTGAGATATCGACAAGTCAAAATATCACTAGAGAACTCTGAGATATCGACACGTCAAAAATATCACTAGAGAACTCCAATTATATATTTTATATTTTATCACTAGAGTTATACTAGTATATAACTCGTACGATGTACTGTTGTTTTTATCATTATATATTGTAAAATATAATTTTAATATATTGGTGTTGAAATTCGAACCTTATACCCCTTATATAATAATTTTACAATGCACTACATTTATTTTTATCATTACATATTATAAATTATAATTTTAATTTGTTATTGGTAGGATTCGAACCTTATACCCATTATATAATAATTTTTAAAATTATATTAAACGGTTTTTAATTTGAGTTCCCAAGTACCAACAGCCAATTTTTTAATGTTTGGTCTTTAATATAATAATAAGATACCATTTTTTAATAATGTATAGTCTAAGGGTGTATTTAATCAAGATTTTAAACTTTTTTAGGATTTTCAAATTTCATAGATATTCAATTTAGATTTTGAAAAATTATTAAAAATCTGGAGCTATTCAATTTGAATGGTAAAAAGTCCATTAAAATCTTAATGTATTCGTACACATAGTTAAGGGGTTTCGTTAAAATACACTTCTTTTTAAAGATATTTACAAAAATACTACTTGATTAAAAATAATTCACAGTAATCAATTTTCCCAACAAATGTTTCCCAACAAATTTCTAAAACATTAGGTGTCAGTTTGTGATTGGTTATTTTCACATATATGTAAAAAACCCTACGTGTATTAATATGAGTCAACTGATTACAATATGCCATATGTTTTTTGGGAGCTATTTTGGTACCTCTAGCACTACTCTGTTTTAATATTTATTTTTTAAAAATACAATATGCAACCATTGTAACTTCAAATGCAACTCTAATTCAGAAGTTTCAAAAAAAATATTTTTTCGGACCGTATCCCTTGAACTTTATTTTTTACAATAAATTTTTGTTGTTACGTTGTTGACATATTATAATTAACGTAATGCAACTTTATAAGCAACTGCAATCGATCAAAAATCAACATCCAAGTGACCTAGTTTTGCAAATATAGTGTTTGTTTGAAATTTTTTAAAATAATTAACTTATAACTTAAAATTAATAAGTGACTTATAAGTGTTAAATTGATGAATACATATATGTTATATAAGTGTTTGGATAATTTTAATTATTGTTATACCACTAATTTTGATGATAACATACAACAAGCTAAGAAGGCTGATTCGATTATATTAGCAAGCTATTAAGTCAGAATTGATATATATTATAGAAGACTTTTCTAATTCTGTTTCTAATTATGTTTTGCAAGACATATTACAAACATATCAGTAACATTGATTACAAATATGTCATCAATATTAATTTTATGAAAACAGAGTTTGTCAGCAAGCTAACAGTTAAATGCAGAGCATGTCAACAAGAAGCGAGCCTCCGCCTAGAAGCTGTTGAAGATAGGGCTGAGTAAAAAATTAAAATAAAATTGAAATCGAGCCAAAACCGGTAAAACGATAATAACTGAGACTATTGTTGTGCAAGACATGTCTGTACAATAACAAGACTAAGTCAAATTGACAACCCTGAGTAAGTTGTATTGTAATCTAAGTTTGCATTTTCTATTGTACCACTTAAGTCTGTAAAAATGTTCAAGAGCAGACTTGAGTCTTGTTCTGTAAACAGTATCAAGCCTAAGAATTCTCTATCTGGAAGAAGATCATGCCTTAGAAGAATTATGAAGAAGGTTGGAGTTGAATAAATCTGTTTTGAGAAAAATATTCTAAGTCAAGATCTCTACAAGTGTGACGCCCTCCAAACCCGGGGTCAAGATTGGGGGGTCACTAGCCAATAAACTATAATAAAATAATCACAGCGGAATAAAATAATAAATATGACCCCTTTACCTGCACTGGATCGATCACAGGTTATTGTATGAAACAGACACTAATACAAACCAACTGTTATTACAAACCATAAGTCTAATTAGTTTTACAACTTTTTCAAATTTTATTACAAACTTTTATACTATTCAAGCATCCCAAACTGTCTACCTGGAAAACACACCAAACTATTTACAAGCACTCGACTTCTGATCAAACTTGGGACTCAAGCCTGCTCTGGCTTAGATGAAAGATTAGAATAATAAACAAGTATGAGCGAAAGAAATGCTCAGCAAGCAGTATAAAGTTTGTAAGTGAACAACAATAACAATATCTGAGTAAAATCAGAAGCTGATATAAACTTTAAAGTTTAAGCGACAGTTTAATAAAACACAATTATGCACTATGTTGTTCCTGATGATCAGTCATGAAACAACACCGGTATCCCGCAGCCATACCGTAAATATAGGTATCGATATCCCGCAGCCATACCGTACCTATTGGATATCCATGAAGAAGGCATATATTCGCTTAGTAAGATATTACACTTTCGTATAATAACTCACGCTGGACCGGTGCCTCGGCCTTTTACGCTAACCGATAAACAATTCACAAAATAATTTTGATTAAAGGAGTCAGATCAATGACATCCTTATCCATTCAACTCCCCATATCACATGGTCCGGAGTTATCTCAACAACTGATGGCGAAATAACTAGAACAATTAGTTATTCGCTAATCTCAATTCAATGTTTCACTATATAGAGTATATCTGGATAATATAGTTATTCACTATCTATCGAATCAAAGGATTGGTTCTAGCAGAATGATTGCTAGAAATAAAAGAATGTTAATAAATATAGGAGTATTGATATCCAATATGCTATCAGAGTATTTATAAATAGTTCTTGTATTTGAGTATGTAAACAATAAACTATTCTGAATTTAGAATAGGGGAGAATACTTGCCTGGTATGCTTGATAACTTCTTACTATTACTCTGGCTTATAGCTGTTGGTTACTATCTTCGTCAAACATTTGACCGCACTCCTTGCTACCCGATTCTATAAACAAAAGGACTATCTTAATTGACATAATCAAACTCAATCGACGTAACTATACGTCTTGACATCTACCCGATCGTTTATAACTAATCATGGCATTTTAAAACTATAAATAGACAGCATGCATATCACATAACACGTAATCATGGTATTCGTATAGCATATAATCACATATTCCATATAACACATAGATCAGATAGTCAACAAATAGGTTTTAAAAAGTTCAGAACTGAAATTGGTTTAATAACGGTATTTATCGATTAAATACCGACTCAGACTGATACACAAATCAAATGACATTGCAATACAAAAGAAATTAGGACTTGAAAGTATTTTTATTAAAAGGGTAATATTTTTCTGAGTCTATACGCGTTCGTTTCGTATTAAACGGACGAACGATTTATTTATTACGAATAAACTAAGAAATAAATAGAATTAAATCAATTAATAATAATATTAATTGATTTTTAAATACCAAAATATAATTTTTTAAAAGCCTAAAATAATTTTTAGGAATTATTTGAATTAATTATAAATAATTTACATTTATTTTACTATTTATAAATGAAATTAATTGATTAAATGATTTTTAATCAACTAATTAAATTCATAAATAATTAACTAAAATGAATTATAAATAATTAAATCAAATTAAATTTTTGAAAATAATAAAAGAAAATAATTTTAGGAATTTAAAATAATTAAGAAAATGATTTTTAGAATTAAAAATAATAAGTAAATGATTTTTAAATATAACCTAAATGATTTTTGGAAATAAGAAAGTAATTTTAAAATAAATTATAAAAAGTAAATACAGAAACAGATTTTTAGTTTGGGTTTCTGGAAATAATAGATCAAAAGCGGGTCGGGGACAAAACTAAACGGGTTGGCAGAAAACCCGGCCGGGTCGCCAAAACAACCCGCCGGATTTCTAGAAACCCAGAAACTGGTGAGTTCTCCGGCGGCCGCGGCGAAAGTCCGGCGAAGTCCAGAATGGCCCAAACACGATAGTTTTAATCAGTTTTTGCAGCAATCTTAATCCAAATCACGATACAATCAACTCTGTGAACCCAGAATTAACAACCATCATCGGAGTTGTAATCTCCGATCAAAGCTCGAGTTCTCCGATGAACTAATCGGAAAAAAAACGAATTCACTCGTTTCTGAACCAAACAATGCGGTTTATAGCTTAAATCAACCCTCTAAGCATTTACAATCTATCTGTATCATCAAACTCCATCACCAATCAAAAAATATTCAAAAAAATCAAATTAAAAAAACTCTAAAACCAAGAACTCGGTTTTAATGAAATCTTAATCAAAATTAATGAATCAATATACCAAATCGATCCTTAGAATCCCAGAACATCAATCAAGCAACCAAAACATGAACCAATCCTTTAATAATCAAAAACGAATTTAAATAACAAAAAAAATGAAAAAAACGAAGTTACAGAAGAATCAACCTCAGTTAATGATGTTTATATCAATAGATGGAGCTTGAAGAGAGATTCAAATCGACTATTTGAGCGTCCCAAACGGATCCTGGAATCACCTTCAACTTTGGATTTTAATTCTTACCCTCAAGAACACCCCCAAGAATAATTCTTGATTTTTATGAATTTCTGAATTTTTTTATAATATAAAAATAAATAAATAAATAACAGCAGTCAGCTATTTATATTTTCACAAAAATTATACCCCAAAATAAATTAAGGGTGTTTTTATCCCCTAATTATAATAATTAGGGCCCCAAAATAATAATTACGGGGATAATTTTAAAAACGATAAAATACAAAATTAATGTCAAAATTCCCCAAAATTGCGAATAATTCAAAAATAAGAAAATAAAGGGTATTTGAAATACGAGTAATTTTATAAAAATAAAAACATCGATTTTGTGGGGCTGACGTCCCGGTGGGGTCCCGGTCCGTTAATTTTTGAAAAATGGAAACGATCCCTAAATTACCAGAAAATCCCGAAAACACGTAAAATACATTCAAACGCGCATAAAATCAAATAAAACAGGTATCTTAATAAAGACGCTAATAAATACGCGTCCCGATTGCAGATAAGTTCATATAATTGCAGTTTAAACCTATTTTAATCAATCGAGAATTTATCTGGCCCGCACAGAAACACACATAACAGTTATAACATCTCATATCATGGCAACAGTTACTTTAGACACATAATATTTATTTATTTAACATATAATATTCACATAATTTTCCCGGTTATTACATCCTTCCCCCCTTAACAAGATTCTGTCCTCAAAATCAGCTTAGGAAAACAAATGAGGATACTTGGATCGCATTTCGCCTTCCAATTCCCAGGTCGACTCTTCAACCTTGGGATTCCTCCACAAGACTCGCACTAAAGATACAGACTTATTCCTAAGTACTCTTTCTTTCTTATCTAAAATCTGCACTGGTTGCTCTACAAAAGATAAATCTGGCTGAATCTCGATTGGCTCATATTCTATCACATGATTGGAATCAGGCAAATAACGCTTCAACATTGACACGTGGAACACGTTGTGGATATGCTGCATGTAAGGTGGTAACGCCAACTCGTAAGCAACCTTTCCCACACGCCTCAAAATCTCAAAAGGGCCAACATAACGCGGATTCAGCTTTCCTTTCTTTCCGAATCTCGATAAACCCTTCCAAGGCGAAACCTTTAATAACACTGCTTCACCAACTTCAAATTCCATATCCTTTCTGGCAGGATCAACATATTTGCGTTGACGATCTTGAGCTGCAACTAACCGTTTCCGAATGAGTTCTATTTTCTCTTTTGTCTGCGGGATCAATTCTGGACCCAAAATCTTTCTTTCACCAACTTCTTCCCAACATATTGGAAATCTGCATCTTCTCCCGTACAAAGCTTCGTAAGGCGGCATTCCAATGCTGGCATGATAACTGTTGTTGTAGGAGAATTCAACCAATGGCAAATGTTCGTCCCAACTCCCTTCAAAATCTAGTGCACATACTCTTAACATATCTTCAATAGTTTAAATCGTTCTTTCACTTTGACCGTCTGTCTGCGGATGATACGCGGTACTCATGTTCAGCTTCGTTCCGAGACAATCTTGAAAACTTCTCCAAAATCTTGAATTAAATAGAGGATCTCTGTCTGAAACTATGGATACTGGAACTCCATATCGAATCACAATTTCCTTAAGATATAACGAACCAATTTATCCATTGAAAATCTCTCGTTGATAGGAAGAAAATGCGCTGACTTCGTCAATCTATCGATAATAACCCAAATAGCATCATGATTTGCCCTGGTCCTCGGTAATCCAACTACGAAATCCATCGCGATATGTTCCCACTTCCATTCTGGAATGTCCAATGGCTGTAACAGTCCACTGGGTCTTTGATGTTCCGCTTTGACTCGCTGGCAAGTGTAACACTTACTTACCCATTCTGCAATTTCCTTCTTCATGCCTGGCCACCAAAAATTTTCTCTTAAGTCTCTGTACATCTTCGTACTTCCAGGATGAATTGAATATCTGGAGTTGTGAGCGTCTCGAAAAATTTCATCTTTCAACTCGGCCACGTTGGGTATCCATATTCTGGAAGAAAATCTTAATATTCCTTTATCATCCTTTTGACTCCCTATCTCTTCTCCTGTCAAGTTGTCTCTTTTATGGCTCATAACTTCTTCCTGACATCTTCTTATTTTCTCTAATAGTTCTGGTTGAAAAGACATTGCACACAATACCTCTATAGACATACTTGGGGTACTGACCTCTATTTCCAGTTTCTCAAATTCCTTGATCAATTCCTCAGATGAAGTTATCATGTTTAACCTTTCTTTTCAGCTCAGAGCGTCGGCCACCACATTTGCTTTGCATGGATGATAGTTGATAGTACAGTCGTAATCCTTGATTAGTTCTAGCCATCTTCTCTGCCTCATGTTCAATTCCTTCTGGGTGAAGATATACTTTAAACTCTTGTGGTCCGTGTAGATTTCGTACTTTTCCCAATACAAATAATGCCTCCAAATCTTTAATGCAAACACTATAGCTGCCAATTCCAAATCATGCGTCGGATACTTCTCTTCATGTGGTTTCAGTTGTTTTGAAGCGTAGGCTATCACTTTATCATGCTGCATTAGAACACATCCCAATCCTTGGTATGACGCGTCACTGTAGATCATAAAATTTCCTTGTTCATCTGGCAAGACTAGCACTGGAGAAGATACTAATCTATTCTTTAATTCTTGGAAACTTTCCTCGCACTTCTCGTCCCATTCAAATTTCTGGTTCTTCCTGGTGAGCTTTGTCAACGGCGTAGCTATTTTTACAAAATCTTGCACGAATCTTCTGTAGTAACCTGCTAATCCCATGAAACTTCGTACTTCTGTTGGTGTTTTTGGCCTCTCCCAGTTGATTATGGCTTCAATATTTGCTGGATCCACTTCCACTCCTTTATTGCTAATCACGTGACCAAGAAATCGTACTTCTTTTAACCAAAATTCACACTTGGAAAATTTTGCGTACAATTTCTCCAGTCGCAGTATCTCCAAAACTATTCTTAAATGCTCTGCGTGCTCCTCTTCTATCTTAGAATAGATCAAGATGTCGTCTATGAACACAATCACGAATTTATCCAAATACTTCTTGAATACTCGATTCATCAGATCCATGAAAGCTGCTGGTGCGTTGGTTAATCCAAATGCCATAACTAGAAACTCATAATGCCCATATCTGGTTCTAAATGCGGTCTTCGAAATGTCTTCAGGCTTGAGCTTCAGTTGATGATATCCGGACCTTAATTCTATTTTAGAAAACCATACAGCGTCTCTTAATTGGTCAAACAAATCATCGATCCTTGGCAACGGGTACTTATTCTTAATGGTCAGCTTATTCAGTTCTCGATAGTCAATACACAATCGCATACTTCTGTCCTTCTTCTTGACAAACAGTACTGGTGCGCCCCACGGGGATACACTGGGTCTTATAACTCCTTTCTCCAAAAGGTCTTGTAGCTGAGTTGCCAATTCTTTCATCTCCACTGGTGCCATCCGGTACGGAGCTTTAGAAACTGGTTCTGTTCCGGGTGGTAGTTCAATCGCAAATTCAATTTCTCTATCGGGAGGTAATCCTGATAGATCGTCTGGAAAGACATCTGGAAATTCGTTGACAACTGGAATCACTTCTAGTGCTGGAACTTCTTTGTTCGTTTCTACCACATGGGCCAAATATGCTTCGCAATTCTGACGCAATAACTTTTTCACTTGAGCGATCGTTAAGAACTTTTTCACTTGTTTTTCCCCCGGAATATCACCTTCTTCTTACTATCCAAAGTCTGAAGTCTTACTTTCCTATTCTTACAATCAATCTGAGCGTTATTTTCTGACAACCAATATATTCCTAAAATAACATCAAATTCTCCCAACTTAAAAGGTATCAAGTTGGCATAGAAATGATGTCCTCCTATCTCAATATCACAATTCGGGCACACTCGATCGACGGAAACTTGATTCTTATTAGCTAACTCTATCATTAATGCTTGTGCTAACAACTTAACTTCACAATGCAGCTTATCGACAAAACTTTGAGAAATAAATGACCTTGTAGCTCCAGAATCAAATAAAACTTTAGCATCTACGGAGTTGACTGGAAGCCTACCTGCAACCACGTCTGAACTCTGAACAACATCCTTCATAGACATGTTGAATGTTCTTGCTTTTGGATGGTTCTTGACTGGTGCTCCTTCAATCTTTGGCACACCCTGAGATGATGGTCCTGCAATCCTTTGAACATTTACACCTTGTGCTTGCTCTTTGCAGTTGTTGGCATAATGTCCTATCTTTCCGCATCAGAAACATGTAACTTCTTGCATCTGGTTGCGGCACTCATGTGCATGATGTCCCTTCATATTACACTTGTAGCACACAGAATTAGCTTTGCAAATCCCAAAGTATTTTCTACCACAAAACTTGCAATCTGGCATTGGTGGACGATTGGGACTATGCTGATTTGAATTCTGAAAATGGTTGCCTTGTCCTCCATTTCCTAATTGGGGTCTTCTGAATCCCATATTCCTATTACCCTGAAATTCTGGCCTTTTATTGAAACGGCTCTGGAAATTACCTTGCTGCTGGCCTCCTCCTGAGGTTTCTATTTTCCTTTTCTTCCCATCCTTTCCTTTCTGAGACATGTCACTTCTACTTTCAATCACCATTGCTTTCTGAACCACTGCCACATATGAAGTCAACTCAAACATGGCCACTCAGTTCTGAATCCAAAACTTCAATCCCTGTTCAAACCTTCTTGCTTTCTTTTCATCTGTATCAACCTGGTCTTGTACAAACCTCGCTAACTCAGTAAACTTAGCCTCGTACTCAGCGACAGTAAGATCTCCCTGGGTTAAGTTCAAGAACTTGATCTCCATTTGATTCTTCATTTACCTCGGGAAATACTTCTCCAAAAATAGCTCAGTAAACCTCTCCCAAGTTATAAACTCACCTCCTTCCAATCCTCATGTGGATTCCCACCAATAGTTCGCCTCGCCCTTCAGAAAGTAGCTTGCAAACTTGGTTTTCTGCTCAGTACCTGCTCCAACTAATTCAAAAGCCTTTTCCATCTCCATAAGCCATGCATTGGCTTTCACGGGATCAGCACTTCCCTTGAACTCGGGTGGCTTCACAGCTTGAAATTGCTTAAAAGTCACTGCAGGTGGTGCTGCTGCTTGTTGTTGTTGTTGCTGTTGCTGCTGTTGTTGCTGCTGCATAAGATGTAACATCTGCTGCTGCATCAGTCCCAACATCTGGATAATCGCCGGATCTGTACAACTCTCGGTACGATCCTCTCTTGAATTATTCCTCCTCTTTGGTGCCATTACTCTGGTAAGAAAACAAGCAACATATATAATAATCTGTCAAGCATTGTGTCAAATATGTAGCAATTCTTTAGCATATCAAAATTTTCAAACATTATCTTTTCTCAAAATATCATAAACTTGCAACCATATTAACACAAGCGACATGATTATCACATAATCCTGCTTATTATCTTGAGAATAACAACACAAAGAAAATTTACGAAGAATTATCCAAACCTTTTAACCTTTTGCTCCAAATCTCAAATAAACCAACAAACAATGGAAAGGGTTGCAACACAACCTTCCAACCTTTCTTCCAACACTTCTTACCATTCTCAAAACCAACAAAATAGCAGGGCTATAACATAAAGGCCTAAGGCTAAACGCAAAATAGGAAACCTAAACAACTTAACTATAACCCAGCCCAATAACCTAAATTTAATCCTATAACAGCTAAACTACACGCGCCTATCTTATGTGATCTTCCTATGACTCATCTATGACAATCCTAAGCCTGTTTCAGTGACCATAAACTGTAGCTCTGATACCAACCTGTGACGCCCTCCAAACCCGGGGTCTAGATTTGGGGGTCACTAGCCAATAAATTATAATAAAATAATCACAGCGGAATAATATAATAAATATGACCCCTTTACCTGCACTGGATCGATCACAGGTTATAGTATGGAACAGACACTAATACAAACCAACTGTTATTACAAACCATAAGTCTAATTAGTTTTACAACTTTTTCAAATTTTATTACAAACCTTTATACTATTCAAGCATCCCAAACTGTCTACCTGGAAAACACACCAAACTATTTACAAGCACTCGACTTCTGATCAAACTTGGGACTCAAGCCTGCTCTGGCTTAGATGAAAGATTAGAATAATAAACAAGTATGAGCGAAAGAAATGCTCAGCAAGCAGTATAAAGTTTGTAAGTAAACAACAATAAAAATATCTGAGTAAAATCAGAAGCTGATATAAACTTTAAAGTTTAAGCGACAGTTTAATAAAACACAATTATGCACTATGATGTTCCTGATGATCAGTCATGAAACAACACCGGTATCCCGCAGCCATACCGTAAATATAGGTATCGATATCCCGTAGCTATACCGTACCTATTGGATATCCATGAAGAAGGCATATATTCGCTTAGTAAGATATTACACTTTCGTATAATAACTCGCGCTGGACCGGTGCCTCGGCCTTTTACGCTAACCGATAAACAATTCACAAAATAATTTTGATTAAATGAGTCAGATCAATGACATCATTATCCATTCAACTCCCCATATCACATGGTCCGGAGTTATCTCAACAACTGATGGCGAAATAACTAGAACAATTAGTTATTCGCTAATCTCAATTCAATGTTTCACTATATAGAGTATATCTGGATAATATAGTTATTCACTATCTATCGAATCAAAGGATTGGTTCTAGCAGAATGATTGCTAGAAATAAAAGAATATCAATAAATATAGGAGTATTGATATTCAATATGCTATCAGAGTATTTATAAATAGTTCTTATATTTGAGTATGTAAACAATAAATTATTCTGAATTTAGAATAGGGGAGAATACTTGCCTGGTATGCTTGATAACTTCTTACTATTACTCTGGCTTATAGCTGTTGGTTACTATCTTCGTCAAACACTTGACCGCACTCCTTGCTACCCGATTCTATAAACAAAAGGACTATCTTAATTGACATAATCAAACTCAATCGACGTAACTATACGTCTTGACATCTACCCGATCGTTTATAACTAATCATAGCATTTTAAAACTGTAAATAGACAGCATGCATATCACATAACACGTAATCATGGTATTCGTATAGCATATAATCACATATTCCATATAACACATAGATCAGATAGTCAACAGATAGGTTTTAGAAAGTTCAGAACTGAAATTGGGTTAATAACGGTGTTTATCGATTAAATACCGACTCAGACTGATACACAATCAAATGACATTGCAATACAAAAGAAATTAGGACTTGAAAGTATTTTTATTGAAAGCGTAATATTTTTCTGAGTCTATACGCGTTCGTTTCGTATTAAACGGACGAACGGTTTATTTATTACGAATAAAATAAGAAATAAATAGAATTAAATCAATTAATAATATTATTAATTGATTTTTAAATACCAAAATATAATTTTTTAAAAGCCTAAAATAATTTTTAGGAATTATTTGAATTAATTATAAGTAATTTACATTTATTTAACTATTTATAAATGAAATTAATTGATTAAATGATTTTTAATCAACTAATTAAATTCATAAATAATTAACTAAAATGAATTATAAATAATTAAATCAAATTAAATTTTTGAAAATAATAAAAGAAAATAATTTTAGGAATTTAAAATAATTAAGAAAATGATTTTTAGAATTAAAAATAATAAGTAAATAATTTTTAAATATAACCTAAATGATTTTTGGAAATAAGAAAGTAATTTTAAAATAAATTATAAAAAGTAAATACAGAAACAGATTTTTAGTTTGGGTTTCTGGAAATAATAGATCAAAAGCGGGTCGGGGACAAAACTAAACGGGTTGCCAGAAAACCCAGCCGGGTCAGCAAGAACAACCCGCCGGATTTCTGGAAACCCAGAAACCGGTGAGTTCTCCGGCGGCCGCGGCAGAAGTCCTGCGAAGTCCAGAATGGCCCAAACACGATAGTTTTAATCAGTTTTTGCAGCAATCTTAATCCAAATCACGATACAATCAACTCTGTGAACCCAGAATCAACAACCATCATCGGAGTTGTAATCTCTGATCAAAGCTCGAGTTCTCCGATGAACTAATCGAAAAAAAATGATTTCGCTCGTTTCTGAACCAAACAACGCGGTTTATAGCTTAAATCAACCCTCTAAGCATTTACAATCTGTCTGTATCATCAAACTCCATCACCAATCCAAAAATATTCAAAAAAATCAAATTAAAAAAAAACTATAAAATCAAGAACTCGGTTTTAATGAAATCTTAATCAAAATTAATGAATCAATATACCAAATCGATCCTTAGGATCCCATGAACATCAATCAAGCAACCAAAATATCAAACAATCCTTTAATAATCAAAAATGAATTTAAATAACAAAAAAAATGAAAAAACCAAGTTACTGAAGAATCAACCTCAGTTAATGATGTTTATATCAATAGATGAAGTTTGAAGAGAGCTTCAAATCGACTATTTGAGCGTCCCAAACGGATCCTGGAATCACCTTCAACTTTGGATTTTAATTCTTACCCTCAAGAACACCCCAAGAATAATTCTTGATTTTTATGAATTTCTGAATTTTTTTATAATATAAAAATAAATAAATAAATAACAGTAGTCAGCTATTTATATTTTCACAAAAATTATACCCCAAAATTTTATCCCCTAATTATAATAATTAGGGCCCCAAAATAATAATTACGGGGAATAATTTTAAAAACGATAAAATACAAAATTAATGTCAAAATTCCCCAAAATTGCGAATAATTCAAAAATAAGAAAATAAAGGGTATTTGAAATACGAGTAATTTTATAAAAAATAAAACATCGATTTTGTGGAGTTTGACGTCCTGGTGGGGTCCCGGTCCGTTGATTTTTCAAACACGGAAACGATCCCTAAATTACCAGAAAATCCCGAAAACACGTAAAATACATTCAAACGCGCATAAAATCAAATAAAACAGGTTTCTTAATAAAGGCGCTAATAAATACGCGTCCCGATTGCGGATAAGTTCATATAATTGCAGTTTAAACCTATTTTAATCAATCGAGAATTTATCTGGCTCACACAGGATCACACATAACAGTTATAACATCTCATATCATGGAAACAGTTACTTTAAACACATAATATTTATTTATTTAACATATAATATTCACATAATTTTCCCGGTTATTACAACAAGTCACAGATTAAGTGTTACAGAGAAGTCATTCGAGAACTCTAGAATGACTTATCGAGAAGTCAGAAAAACTACTAGAGAACTCGGAGATATCGACAACTCATTTCTTCACTAGAGAACTATGAGATATCGACAAGTCAAAATATCACTAGAGAACTCTGAGATATCGACAAGTCAAAATATCGCTAGAGAACTCTGAGATATCGACAAGTCAAAAATATCACTAGAGAACTCAGAGTTATCGATAAGTCAAAGTGAATACATGAAGATGAGAGATCTCGACAAGCCAAATTCTCTTATAGAAAACTCAGAGACTTCGATAAGTCAAAACAACTGTAGAGTGATTAGAGATCTCGATAAGCCAATATACTTATCGAGATGTCAAGTTCTCTATATGCCAAACTGGAAATCTCGAGGTAAAACTCAAAGTACAAAATGCAGACCAGTTCAATATCCAAGATTATCAATCAACAAAGAATCTAATCAAGTTGGATTGACAAGTCTACAAAAGCAACTTGAAGAGTACAAGCTCAAAAACCAAGATTAACTGACAAAGTAAAAGTCACAGGCGTGCAAGATTAGTAAAGATACATTAAGCCAGAAATATAAAGATTTGATTATCAAAAAATAGGGTTTAGTACATGCTGTTGCATGCTGTGTAATAACCCGTGACTACTGTTCTATAAAGTAAACACTGAATGCTTTGTTAGCTGTAAGAATTTAGATCAGAAAAATCTTGTATTCTCTCAAGAAAGAAGCTAAGCTCTTATCAACAAAGAGCCTATAAATTTTGTAGCAAAACATTCTTAATATTAATATAAAATTAAGTGAGTTTTGAAAGAATTGTGTTCACTGTTTTATTTGTCTAAATTCAATACTAACACATTTTACCAAAAGATTTTAATTTACTTTGTTCACCATCAAAAATACCTCAAGAAAAGTAGAAAATCATAAACACACATTCACCCCCTCCTTGTGTGATTCATTATCTAACACTTATCTAATTTAATCATATGTTTTCCTATTCAGAATACCAAGAACCTATTTATTGAATAATTACCGTATAATAAATTCTTTCTGCCCTACAATATCCCGATTAAAAATAAGGCATGGAACTCGTGTCAAGCCTATCTAATTTAATCATATTTTTTCCTCTTCATTATGCCTAGTTATGTTTAATGCAAATTAGAAATTTCTTTCTAATTTCATTCACTCTGGCCAGAGATTCCTGAACTAGCAAAAGTGGAATAATATAGGACATTCTCTTCTTTCACTAAAAGGATCAAATCTTTTATTGATCATTCACTATCTTCGTGTACAAATTTTTACACCCAGAAGAGCCCTTATTATTGTCCCTAGAGACTAAGAACTAATAGTTCGGTGTACACAAGATGACTACGATGACATCAAATCTAAGGACACTTGTACAACTATCACTTTGTGAACAACTACTGACACGTGATTGAACTCCATCAGTTGTTCAACTGTGCGAGTCATGTTCAGTAAACTTATTCTATAATAAGCACCTACATACTAGCTATAGTGTCACCACACAAATGACTATGAGAACAGACATCCTTCATAATAAAGAACATAGTATGTACTGATCTTTGCGGATTACTAATTACCAATTAGCAATCCTACGATCAGGAACTATTTAAGTTTAGAGTTATCATCTTTTAGATCTCGTTATTATGATCTTATCGTAATCCATAAAAACTTTACTCTAAACTACTATATATCTAACCGCCTACTAGAGAATCTATAATAGTGATTGCCAAGAGCTTGTCAAATCTTATGTGACATGACAACCTTGATTGCAAACCTATTGTAAATGTAAGGTTGCCAAAATGTTGCCCACCAAAATTGCCAAAACTTGGAAACTTCCCAAACTGGTTAAATTACATATACAAGGGCAAAACATGGATATTAATAATACTTCTTTTAGTTTATGTTGTATTTACAGTTTAATTTGGGGATCACATAGGTAACTTTTGTAGGTTACTAACTATTGGAGTATAATGGTGCCAAGTTGATATAAAATCGAGTAAAAATAAAATACTAATATACATGATGATTTGGCAAGGTTGATGGCAACCTCTTATTGGAGATGCTCTAAGCTGCTAGATATAATATTTTATTACTTGTTCGGTTTGTCTAGTGTGTTCCCATTAGCACATTTTAAATACAAAAAATTTATAAAATTGGAGCATTTTAATTGATGTAGTTGTTGTCAATGCAGGGGTTCATCACTATTAAAAAGTATAAGTAAATTAAAATAATACAAAATTATAAAAAAATGTATTTATTATGTGATCACGAACACACCCTAAAAAAGTTGTATTTGTTTACTTGGTCCATAAGGGCGATGAAGCTTCCTTGCTACCCGTGCTAGTATGCTATACGTGGTTTGTACATTTAGGCGATCTTCAATGCTACACAAACTTTAATTAAATAATTTAGTTGTCATCTAGGTGTCAAATATGTGACGTGTTTAGATAATATAAAAAAGGTTATACCCCAACCATTTATCTCTTTAGCAAAAATTGTAGACAATCATTTTAGTTGATTATATTTGTACGACCAAAAATTTTTGGGTATAATTTTACATAATCAGAATATAGATAATATTATTGGAGTATATATCAAACTCCTTAACCAAAATTTTACAGAATGATGATAGCGAACCATTTTATATTTTACCATTGAAAATGGTCTAACAATCATATCTATACTATATTATAATAGACGAAATATTAAAAATTTGGTAGTCGGTTGATCAGTATTCGCTGAAATTACCTAATTAACCTTCCTCAAATTAGATTAAAATCTATATCTAATTTATAGTTGTCTAACTCTAATCAATAATCAGAACTTTATCCCCGATTCTCCAATAATAAATTGAACATGTTTAAGTCCTAAATCAGTTTACCAGAAACTCTCTTTGAGACATATTTTGATTTACATACACAATAGTAAAATAAATTGTTATGATGATGACGTTAAAAATCAATACATCTTTTTCCAACAAACAAACAAGTAAAATCGACCTAGCAAAAATCTAAGATTGTAGATTTTGTGTCTAAAACTTTGGCAGACCACTAATCTTCGCTCTTTTCTCCTTATGCTCTGTTTATCTTACGGCAGTTAATTTATTAGTTTAGACATCCTAATTAAACAATTAGGTAACAGTTTAAAGAAAATTAACAAATGATGCGCATAATATTAATTATAACCTTATATCTTTACTATCTATCAATCACTATTATTTGTATTATATCTATATTAATACTAAAGTATAATAACATGAATGGGTACAATTAGTTCAACAACATGAATGGGTACAATTGCTTCAACCATTATCCCATTATTTTAGTCATTAAAAATAATATAAATAGTGTTATAAACCATTAAATTGATAAACTACTAAAAATAATCTCCTAATATAAATAGTGTTATAAACTTACTAGACTACTAAAATTTGTTCAATTTTAATTATTAATTACATCCATCAAATTTTATCCTAATTACTAATTAATTTGAAAGTCTATTTCTATAATATGATTATTTAAATACGAGCCTAACTAAAAATATATTCATCCATCTGTCTATCTATACTATCTTATATTAGACGAAATATTAAAAATTTGGTTGGTCGGTCAATTATCATTATAATTGATTTTGAAGTCAACTTCCTGTACAAATATAACTTATAATTCATGTTGAACTCTATAAAATAATAATTTGATATTAAAATCTAATTCTTCCACCAATTTGAATTCCAATTCTAATTTATTTTGAGATCTATATATTCCACTCGACATTGAAATCGACTTATTCAACTAATTTAATTTGTATTGAATCTAATTATAAAACAGCATTTACAATAATATGAGAAGATAATTTATTGTTCGGTATAATAATTTTGAGAAGAAATTATACTATTTTTTCGTTATAAAATAAAATATTATAAAAAAAACTAGATATGATTAGTTCAATTTATTAATATATTGTGCTTAAGTTTAAGATAAAATAATAAATATTATTGATCTAGCTAAAAAAATTGTTATTGGACTGTGCTATTAAAATAATATTTATATTCATCGAGTTCTAAAAAGTATTAAACAAGTGATACAAACTAAAATAAAATTAAAATCAAAATATAATTCATACTATTAGTCTAGATTAAAATAAAAAAATTATATTGGTCCGGGCTGAAAAGAATATTAAAATCAAACTAAAAATAATTCGGCGAATTTGACCAGTGTAATAAGTCTCGAATTAGAACATAATAATTTAAATTATTGATCCGTAATATAACAAAATTAATATATAACTAAGTATAATTCGTAATACTATTAATACGAACTATTAATAAAATTATATCGTTCAATTATGATAATATTGTCTATTTCAACTACTTATTTAAAAATTCATAAATATAGATGTATTATTATGTTTAACACAAAATAATTTATATACAAATTTAAAAGAAATAATTTTAGATTATAATTCAAACAAAAATTTTACAAATCTATACTATACTATATTATAATAGCCGGAATAGAGATAATTTGGTTCAACGATAATTCCCTAATTTTGATTATTACAAAAATAGATAAATAGTGTTATATATCTAATAAACTACTACTAAATATAGTATACTTATCCTATTAAACTACGAATACAACTTATCATATTATTAAAAGATATAAATAATAGTGTTACATATCTGCTAAACTACTAAATTGTTAAAATATTAGAAATAGTCTATTTATTCTATTAAATTACGACCACATGTTATTCTATTATTTTTATTATAAATTTATAATCATTATATATTTATATAAATATTTTAAAAATATAATATAATTTGATAAATAAAAATTTAAAATATTAATGGAAACCCGTGCGATGCACGAGATTTATGATAGTATTATATAATATCAAAAAAAAAATCCGGCATAATATTTATAATTTATAGTTATATCATTTTCAAGTAAAATTTATTGCATCTCGCAACAAGCGGGGCAAGTAATTACCACTGTCCGCCAGTCCATATCATAGCAACAAAAACTTTGAGTACTCGACAGTAATTTCCCATTTACTCCTAGCCGTCTTCCCCCATATCTGCACATTCTATTTGTAAGTCTTCGATCTCCTCTCGTCTTTTATATATCTGCAATCTATACTTAGATACATATATTTTTGCATCTGTTCGTTTGTTTTGTACATTTAGTTTAATCTCGAATTTGCAGATTATGTGTCAATGTGTGTGTATTTGTATGTAAGATCTGCTCCTCTTGTTATTGTAATTTTTATGAAATTTGTGTGAATTTATAGTGCCATAGTTGTAATTAAGTGAAATTGATGTGTGATTTGTGTTAAATATGTGGTTATGAAATCGAAGATGTTGACGAATTGGATTTATAATAGTTGTTGAAAGTACGCAATAAGTTATCGATTATGTGATAGATTTGTTTTTGAGTTTTTTCGGTTTTGATGTTTGTGGGACAAGTATATTTATTTTCAAAAATTTATCATTTACAGGAAATGGATGCCCCAAAAACATTCAATTTTTCATTAGTTAAGGGTAGGCTTTCGGAGAAGCAAAGAGAGGAGTTCTACACGGAAATGAAGCATGTGGTGGTTAATGTAGAAATTTGGGTAAAAGCTACTAAAAAACATAAGGCAACATTTGATTGTGAAGGGGGAGGTGTATTGATTTCACCCCAAGGGCATATTTTGACTTTGATGGATGTGATCCTTGATCCCAATGATGAGGATAAAATAATAGAAAAACTCCAAGTGAAAACCAATGATGGGGAGTCATACCCTGTGAAAATTATTTCGACTACTAAAAATCTAGGTGTTGCTGTTCTTAAGATAGACTCTAAAGACTCTGAGACTAGATTTCCTTATGCCTCAATTTGCAACGATGAATTAAAAATAGGTGAAGAAATATATCCCATTGGTCACCCGGGGTATTTGGACTTTTCTTTTCCAGTAGGACATATTTCCTTTCCATGTCGAGAGTATGATGAGCTGAATAATTCTTTGATTCAAGAAAATGCTGATTTAGAATTATTAAAGAAAAGAGATATAAGCCTGGTCAAGTTTGATTTGAGTCACAAAAGCATATGTTATGTTGATAACTTGAGTAGCTTGCGTAAGTTATCGAGTCCCGTGTGCTTTGTTACTGTCAATAATGTCCATGGTGATGGAAGAGGTGGAGCCAGGGGAATGCCTTTCTTTAATCATCGTGGAGAGATTATTGGAATGTATTTTTTATTGGCTTATGATCAATGTTTTGGAATTCATGCCAAAACACTCTACTCAGTGAAGCAAAGGTTAGTTTTGCTATTTTCTCTCCTTGTCTTACTTTGTATCTTTTCCACTTCCAAAAATAATTGTAGTATTTGTTTGTTGTTATTAAAATCAGAATCTAAAGGATCATACATTGGTGTAAACTTGGAAGGGCGACGTATTAGAGAGAGGTGGAACAACTGAAGATTATATTAGTCTGAGTTGTAGATTTCTTTCATTGTAATGAACTTCTTTGGATGAAAATATAGTTTGTAGTTGTGTTGTTCTTGCGGATTTGAATGTCATAAATCTAGTAATGTTGTATCTGGTTTAATATGTAGAAAATTGTAAGAACTATTTTATTGTTGCTTTCATGTTCAAGATTGAACTTTTTGTTATCAAGGTCTAGTATCCAAACTAGAACAGAACCTCGAGCAGGTTAGGCCAGTCTAATTTAAGTATGAAGAAGTGCTACATATGTTCAATAGACAAGTGCATTAAGTTTGTAAGTTAAATTCAGTCGTAACTTTCAAATAAGTCAATAAGATACATCCACTGAGAATGTATTTGTAATGCATAAGAAGAATCACCACATTGTTTAAATAAACAAGCAGGGGGGCTTGGCAGTTAATTTCTTTGTCCAAGTTCCCTTTAGCGTAGTGTAGAACACACCGGATAACAAAGAAAAGCAGGAGGAAGAGGCAATTCTTTTTATTAGATTAATTAATAAAACAAGAGAATGGTAATTAACTCGATGTTATTCTCTCAATGTTGGAGGTTATTTTCCTTTAAGCTAGACAGCCCCAGTGTTCTAAACTAACTAAGCGACTAGATCTCTAAATACCAGACTGAAGTTTATAAAACTTTACCGAACAAGACAACACATTACAAGTTGAAGAGATTTAAAAGCTGATTCGTGCAAAGCTGATAAATAAACATCCATCGTCTACTCTGACTCAGAAACTGCAGGGTAAATCTTGAAGTGTCTTCTTTGGCAATGAAATAGTGGAACGAATGTGCATGAAAGCTTAGGAACTTTAATTATGCTCATTTTCCACACCCGACAAGGCCAGCAATCATCGCAAGATTTAAAATCGTACTTCTTTTAACCAAAATTCACACTTGGAAAATTTTGCGTCCAATTTCTCCTTCGCAGTATTTCCAAAACTATTCTTAAATGCTCTGCGTGCTCCTCTTCTACCTTAGAATAGATCAAGATGTTGTCTATGAACACAATCACGAATTTATCCAAATACTTCTTGAATACTCGATTCATCAGATCCATGAAAGCTGCTGGTGCGTTGGTTAATTCAAATGCCATAACTAGAAACTCATAATGCCCATATCTGGTTCTAAATGCGGTCTTCGAAATGTCTTCAGGTTTAATCTTCAGTTGATGATATCCGGACCTTAATTCTATTTTAGAAAACCATACAGCGCCTCTTAATTGGTCAAACAAATCATCGATCCTTGGCAACGGGTACTTATTCTTAATGGTCAGCTTATTCAGTTCTCGATAGTCAATACACAGTCGCATACTTCCGTCCTTCTTCTTGACAAACAGTACTGGTGCGCCCCACGGGGATACACTGGGTCTTATAACTCCTTTCTCCAAAAGGTCTTGTAGCTGAGTTGCCAATTCTTTCATCTCCACTGGTGCCATCCGGTACGGAGCATTAGAAACTGGTTCTGTTCCGGGTGCTAGTTCAATCGCAAATTCAATTTCTCTATCGGGAGGTAATCCTGGTAGATCGTCTGGAAAGACATCTGGAAATTCGTTGACAACTGGAATCACTTCTAGTGCTGGAACTTCTTTGTTGCTTTCTACCACATGGGCCAAATATGCTTCGCAATTCTGACGCAATAACTTTTTCACTTGAGCGATCGTTAAGAACTTTTTCACTTGCTTTTTCCCCCGAAATATCACCTTCTTCTTACTATCCAAAGTCTGAAGTCTTACTTTCCTATTCTTACAATTAATCTGAGCGTTATTTTGTGACAACCAATATATTCCTAAAATAACATCAAATTCTCCCAACTTAAAAGGTATCAAGTTGGCATATAAATGATGTCCTCCTATCTCAATATCACACTTCGGGCACACTCGATCGGCGGGAACTTGATTCTTATTAGCTAACTCTATCATTAATGCTTGTGCTAACAACTTAACTTCGCAATGCAGCTTATCGACAAAACTTTGAGAAATAAATGACCTTGTAGCTCCAGAATCAAATAAAACTTTAGCATCTACGGAGTTGACTGGAAGCCTACCTGCAACCACGTCTGAACTCTGAACATCATCCTTCATAGACATGTTGAATGTTCTGGCTTTTGGCTGGTTCTTGACCGGTGCTCCTTCAATCCTTGGCACACCCTGAGATGACGGTCCTGCAATCCTTGGAACATTTACACCTTGTGCTTGCTCTTTGCAGTTGTTGGCATAATGTCCTTTCTTTCCGCATCAGAAACATGTAACTTCTTGCATCTGATTGCGGCACTCATGTGCATGATGTCCCTTCATATTACACTTGTAGCACACAGAATTAGCTTTGCAAATCCCAAAGTGTTTTCTGCCACAAAACTTGCAATCTGGCATTGGTGGACGATTGGACCTCTGCTGATTTGAATTCTGAAAACGGTTGCCTTGTCCTCCATTTCCTAATTGGGGTCTTCTGAATCCCATATTCCTATTACCCTGAAATTCTGGCCTTTTATTGAAACGGCTCTGGAAATTACCTTGCTGCTGGCCTCCTCCCGAGTTTTCTATTTTCCTTTTCTTCCCATCCTTTCCTTTCTGAGACATGTCACTTCTACTTTCAATCACCATTGCTTTCTGAACCACTGCCACATATGAAGTCAACTCAAACATGGCCACTCAGTTCTGAATCCAAAACTTCAATCCCTGTTCAAACCTTCTTGCTTTCTTTTCATCTGTGTCAACCTGATCTTGCACAAACCTCGCTAACTCAGTAAACTTAGCCTCGTACTCAGCGACAATAAGATCTCCCTGGGTTAAGTTCAAGAACTTGATCTCCATTTGATTCTTCATTTACCTCGGGAAATACTTCTCCAAAAATAGCTCAGTAAACCTCTCCCAAGTTATAAACTCACCTCCTTCCAATGCTCGTGTGGATTCCCACCAATAGTTCGCCTCGCCCTTCAGAAAGTAGCTTGCAAACTTGGTTTTCTGCTCAGTTCCTGCTCCAACTAATTCAACAGCCTTTTCCATCTCCATGAGCCATGCATTGGCTTCCACGGGATCAGCACTTCCCTTGAACTCGGGTGGCTTCACAGCTTGAAACTGCTTAAAAGTCACTGCAGGTGGTGCTGCTGCTTGTTGCTGTTGTTGCTGTTGCTGCTGTTGTTGCTGCTGCATAAGATGTAACATCTGCTGCTGCATCAGTCCCAACATCTGGATAATCGCTGGATCTGTACAACTCTCGGTACGATCCTCTCCTGAATTATTCCTCCTCTTTGGTGCCATTACTCTGGTAAGAAAATAAGTAACATATATAATAATCTGTCAAGTATTGTGTCAAATATGTAGCAATTCTTTAGCATATCAAAATTCTCAAACATTATCTTTTCTCAAAATATCATAAACTTGCTACCATATTAACACAAGCGACATGATTATCACATAATCCTGCTTATTATCTTGAGAATAACAACACAAAGAAAATTTACGAAGAATTATCCAAACCTTTTAACCTTTTGCTCCAAATCTCAAATAAACCAACAAACGGGTTGCAACACAACCTTCCAACCTTTCTTCCAACACTTCTTACCATTCTCAAAACCAACAAAATAGCAGCAAACTTACCGTACTTAAATTTCTCAAGTGTTCTTGGGCATAGACATACCAAAGTTTCTGAAACATTAATTAGCAAGAAAACGACTCTGAGGCATCTCAGCTAAAATCCTAGCGTTGTGCCTAAACGATGGGTGTTCGTATTCATTCAGTGATAGGACAGGCGAAGCAAGTTCTTAAAGCGAAACAGCTATGTAAAGCAACAAAAACAGATGTTCCCAAAGGATTCATACCAGTGTATGTTGGAGATGTTCAGAGGAGGCGCTTTATAGTTCCAGTATCGTACTTGAATCATCCAAAATTTCAGAAGTTACTCGAAAGAAGTGCAGAAGAGTTTGATTTCAGCCATCCCATGAGCGGTCTTACGATTCCATGCAAGGAAGAGGATTTCATAGATGTCACCTCCCACCTTAAATGCCAGGAATCCTAAGGATTTGTACAGATAGAGCAAAAGAAATGCTAGTTTGCTACGACTAGGCTTTTACCGTTTTTGTGATGAGTACTGCAATATCTTTAAGAGCATAAGAATTCTGAATCTCTTTAAATGGAAACAATAGGTGTGTGTTTATGTTCCTAAAGGGCACTAGTAACAGCTTATGTAGGTGAAAATATTCAGAACAGGTTGTTTGTCGTAATATTATCGTGCCTCGTCAGTCGTCATCCTTCATGCCAGCGGAGGAAGAATATAGTGTTGATGATTTATCCGGCAGGTGATCTAACAAATCAATGCAGCGAAGATGCATTTTGAAATCTCACATTTCAGTTAAATAGTTTGGCAACTTAGTAAAAGTCAAGAACATCAAGATTCACAGAGAGGATGTTTGGGTTCCTTTATTTAGTTAGTTCAACAACTGTGTAAATACTGTAAAACGTTTATTAATCTACTGTTTAACAGTTTCCTAATTATCCCAGTATGTGTTTAAAGTTTGGTAATCTACTGTCAAAGTCGGGGATCTTTGTCACTTCTACTCGTCTAGGAAGCACCGACACTGATACGGCGACACGAGATACGGGACACAGGGATTCGTCATTCGTCAATTATCAAAGTGTCCTGTATACGAGACACGGCAAAAAAAGTAATAAAAATAAGGCCTTTTGTACGACGTACATGTCAAGCTCAGTATACTTATCCATCCGACGGTTGAGCTTCATCATGCATAACATAGCAATTCTGGGCATTATTTACATCATATTTCTTAGCTCAAAGAGAACTTCCCCTATCCATCAAAAAAGAAACTGATATCTAATTATTTCTGTCCCTAAAATAATTGCCTACGTAATGTTGTTAGGCATATATCAGTTCAATTTTGCAAATTTTGGGCCAACTCCATAAAACTGCATCCTTACAATTGTACCTACAACTAGGGGTGTGGTGTGTGACCCTGGGTAATGAAGAACCATAATTATGCTCATTTTCCACACCCAGCAGGGCCAGCAATCACCACAGAATTTATGTAGAGCAGTTAGGCAGAGCCTAACAATCTATCCTATATAAAGACTTTCCTTTAGCTCTACATCATAATCTCAATTTCTTTAGCACGCGTTCTGAATATTAAATCAGCTGAAATCCTAATACTTTGTGCACAAACCATGGGTGTTCGTATTTAGTCTATGATCATTCAAGCCAAGCATGTTTTTAGAGAGAGCTCGCTTGCACAAAACAGAGTACGTAAAGCAACAACAGCAAATGTTCCAAAAGGTTTCTTACCGGTGTATATTGGAGATGTTCAGAAGAGACGTTTTTTGGTTCCAGTGTCCGATCCGAATCATCCCAAGTTCCAAAAACTACTTGAAAGGAGTGCAGAAGAGTTTGAGTTTGGCCATCCTATGGGTGGTCTCACAATTTCATGCAAGGAAGAAGATTTCATCAAACTCACCTCCCAACTGAAAGCATCAGGAATCCTGCAGATAAAGTAATTTGCCTAGTTTGTTAGGTCTACGATCCAACCAGTTTTGGGATGAGGATTGTAACATTTTCAAGTACATAAACAATTCGGTGTTATTATGTAGTCAAGTACAACATGAGCAAAAGAGAAATAAGAATTCAGATAAACGCAAATGAAGTTATGCATTTTATTCCCATGACCTTTCAAACAGTTTAGCTTTTCTGTACTGACAGATTCTGTAAACAACAGGGGAAGGAATTACATATTGCCTTTACTGCTGGAATGATTTTTCCAACTTGTCAAGGAAAGATTACAATACAGATGCACCAAATAGCTTCAAAAACAATAGTTTTCAGAGAGAAACAGTGTGCATTATACAGAAAATTTTAATTTAATATCATTAATAGTTGTGAATGTGTTAGATATAACTACAGTATTTTTACATTTCTCATACCCTAGCCATTGTAAACCTGCACGTCCAGTAGTGCTCTCAACTTACAAAAGACTACAATCCATTTGCCTCTTCTGCAGAAATGAATTTTGGTTAACAGTCTGATTACTCGGATAATACAAGTGGAATGTGCTGAATCAACGACGTAGGCACACTGTTACTACTGGAAACTTGTATTGTCTCTATTCCATTCCAGTGCACAAGAATCTGTCGACAACATTAACATTTCTCTCTCCAGTTGTTTCAGGACAATGATATTAGAAACAAAAGAATTACCAGTAAATGCATTTTCAACTTTGACTTGCCTATTTGAAAACAACATTTGGGACTTCTCCTCTCCCTTGTAAACCATCCTAATAAACTACTACTAGTCTCGATAGGTGTGCTTATTGAGATGTAGTAATAAAATTAAGGGGGTAAAAGTTTGTATTTTCTATAATTTTTCACACCGATATTCTAAAAATACACCACTAATTAGAGGTATGTACGAGATTATGCATCAAAATTGTTAAACTATTTGTTTGACATAGTTGCGCATTGTTATGAAGATGCTAAGTCTTACCTTCCAGCAAGGTTAATCATTTTGTCCCCTTTTGAAGACTGAACTTGTGTTTTGTCTACCGGCAGTAATATGTTTATATCAGGCAACTTCACAACTGAAAAAACTGAAGAGCCAAAAAGAAGAAAAACAGGTGTTCATTACAGAGTGAATGGTATCCACCTTTTCATAACAATCCAGCAATAATGTACAGTAGTGAAAAGTTTTGTTCCCTAAACTCTACTACTGGCCTTTGGTAAGCATACAGCTACCAATTCTAAAAGAAAACAAGAAGCATAACAAAAGACGGCAGGATAAGTAAAATAAGGATAATGGCGGAAACTACAGGAGTTGAGAGGTGTGAAGGGTGATAAAATATACTCTCAGAGTTATCAATCCTAGTTCAACTAAGATGTTGGTAATATTATTTCTCCAATGGAGGGCAAATTATACAATTTCAAATCTTTAAGTTGAGGTCAGAATTACAATTTGGTCCCAATCATTCCTTTTTTTTTTAAAAAAAACCATGCAATAAAAGAACCCTTCCAGTTGTAGTAGGAAGCAACAGTACAAAACGGAAAACAAACAGAAAGAAAAACTGAAACCGGAACTAGCAGCCAAAAAGGAAACTAACAAACTAACTTCAGAAAAACCCAACCAATGCTCCGTTTACATAAACCCTGATTAGAGTGCATGCAAACCCCCTCGGCCCTCACTATAGTATAGGAGAAAGAGATATGTAAACAAAATACCAATCTCTTTTAGTGATATCAATGTAACCATCCTGCAACCAATTTAACTCTCTCTCTTTCTTGTTTAGCTAGTAAAGCTGCATCTTTATTCAAATTTATGTTAATATATACACTTGATATCACAGCTGGGGAACAAGGCAACCATCTTCTCTATCTTGTCAAACTCTTGTCTAGAGACCCTCAAACCAGCTTTTGCTATGGAAACTATATCCTCAACATTTTTTGAATCCGTGCAAATAACACACTTAGAGTTAACCTTGTGATCAATTAAGACCAACCACATATGTTTACACGCTTCTATCTCCATATATAAAGCACACTCACCATGCATTGGACCTGGAAAAATATATAAAACCGCAAAAATTTAGATAAAGTATAGCCTCCCACAGTCCCGCTCCACCATTATTACCATGCAACCACGAGCCATCCCCAAACGCCACATAATCATACTGTTTAACCAAAGCTGCTAGAAGAGATTTCTTGTTTGACAGTGCTTGATTTTCTAACGAAGCTTTAGGATCAATACTCCACAAACTACCATTGGCATGAGACAAAAGACTGTTGATACATCTATAGTGAAAAATTTCTCTTTTAATGAGGAAGAACCATTACTCTACGTCGAAATCTTTATGTTGAAAGATTACTTCGTTATGAGCTTTCCAAATATTCCACAAATAGAACTGCTATCAAAATTTTCCACATATCACCTTTTACTAATGGGTTAGACGTAGAAAAGAGTACTAAGAGAAGTGAGATTTCATCTAGATCAACATGGCCTCTAAAATTTCACCATGACCAGATTTTGGACCGCAGGAATTGAATTTTAGGATATTCCGAGAATAAATGGATCACATTTTCATGCTCAACATTGAACAAAGAGCAAACTGTATTCTTTTGGCAATAAACGATTTAAGTGTAGAATTTTTAAGCCCAATTTCCCTAAGAACAGCTTAATTCTGTTTTCCAGGTAAACTTACCAGGCACTACAACAAATCTGGTCATTTACGACGGTTTTTTTGAACTGAAATCGTCGTAATTGAGCCATTTACGACGGAAAAAAATCGTCATTTTTGGTCGAGTAGTAAGTTCGTTTTTGGTAAACTTACCAGGAGAGACTAAATTATGAA
Source organism: Apium graveolens (assembly GCF_009905375.1). Classification (NCBI taxonomy): domain Eukaryota; kingdom Viridiplantae; phylum Streptophyta; class Magnoliopsida; order Apiales; family Apiaceae; genus Apium; species Apium graveolens. Next base: position 2,100,604 of record NC_133655.1, read on the forward strand.
TTTTTCAATAGCCCTTCACTGCCAGATATCTCGAAACAAATCAGCAGCAAGACATAAAACATTGTCAAGTATGTAATATCAAGGAAGAATAAATAAATCAGCAGCAAGACGATGCTTAAGACTCTTTAGAACTGTAAGGAGAAACACCTGCAAATTCTCATGAAAAAAGGGGTAGAAAAGCAGTATAACTGCTGTAAGATGGATGTTGGCTCAGATACATATTATTCTCATAATCAGAAATATAAAAGCAAACTATCAAGCTGATAATAATACAGAGAAATGAATTGTGGAAGATAGAGCATATACGAGAATTTATAACCTTCTGTAAGTTTGACTGATAACATATTCGAGATGTGTATAGACATATGTACATGAATGTGCTCGTATGCATGTATTTACACATTCATAAACATCTTTATTGCTTTCAAAATAACCCCTACATACTTTAATTCATAAAAATGCCACTGCTAGGGAAAACAAATACTACTAGGGAAAACAAATACTGGTGCATGCAAAGAATTCTTACTCTGCTAATTTTACATGCAGTATTAATGAAGTGACACTAGAAGATAATCACCTCTGCACTATGAATCTGTAGGTTTCGCACATCAACAACTACTGGGTTAATCCTTTAGGGATATAAAGGGAGAATTCCAAGTGAAGCTGCTTCCTGAAATGATATCAAAACGCAGATGTATTTCCTCGAATTGTTTTACTCTATTCAGTGTAAGAAATTTTATATACAAATACAAAGACAGAGTTTTGGTTGAACCTCAAGTAATGAGAAAGCACGGGGATCATATTCCCCGAATCCATAAGTAATGAGCAGAGGTATGAGATACTCGATGCACTATCAATAACTCCGAGATTTTAAATAAGTCTGAGTTTTATAACTTATCTCTTTTAATATTTTAGGTTTGTAATTTGGAGCATATTAAAAATAAGAATGAGATCTATGCTTAGTTTCGTTGAGAATAACTAGGTACTTTACCAGCGCGCTTCGCGTGCTAGCCAAAAAATTATAATTTTGTTATTTATTACGGTTAGCGCTAAATAAATTTGTTTATAATTTCTTTTTATGATTTGAATATTTTGTTATTTAGTGAAAATTAAGGTGTCTCTCAAATAATATTGTCACGAATAGTTGTAATATAATGTTAGTTAAATTTTTTGTTGCAAATATATAATAAAAAATAAATATTTCAAATTAAACAAGCATAAATTAATTAATGTGGCTTATAAATTAAATTATTAAAAAAATATATAGATCCCAAATTGTGTCCAAATTAAATACAATTGACACATTTCCTATTATTTTATCAGTCTTCAGCACCAAAAAGTTTCAGTTATCATTTTGTAGTACAACTACAAAATAACCATCACTCTAATAAAAACGGAGGTAATAATATTGTTAGTCACCGCGCTTATTCTATTATTTTGTGTATATCTTTAGGTTTGTTGAACAATAGTAATGAGTTTGATTAAATAATTGTTCTAATCTGATTTCATTCATTCATGCATTTTCTTGATAGCATAAAATTAAATTGCTATTAAGTAAACATATAGTGAGTTAATATTTAACGATGAAAATGAAATATTCCAGATCAAAATTGAAAATTAGGATGGAGTCTGAGTTGAAAATGTATTTAGCATCAAATGTTATAATCATGCATATGAGAAATTCACAGAATCCAACCTGTACTTATACTACTAAACTTTTCTTTCTTGTTCTTGTGTGTATATGAAAATTCAACGCTTAGATATGTTACACAATTCATCAATGTTCTTGATCCTTATAATGAAGATAATAATATTCTGGTAATAAAAATTTACCTGCATATTTTTTTATTCTCAAACAATACTCTAACTTGATAGTAAAAAGTTTGTAATATTTATATTTTTTTATAATGAATAGATAAACAAATATTTTTCATTTAGCTTATAATTTTTTTTATCGTAGGCAACCCGCAGACACTACCCTTCGGGTGCGCACTGAGTAAACCTCACACAATAGCTTGCAAAACACATGAACATAGGTAAACCGCACTTAAATGATAGGTTCTGATTCAGGAGGTATAATCATAACATTTAGTTTATAATTTTCATATTTTTTATAATGAATAGATAAACAAAAATAATTATTGTGAAAAATAATCACAGAAAAATACTAATACATAGAATTCCGTAAAAAATACACAAATTTTGACCAAAGTGCTTATGCAAGACAATTGACACAACTCCCATATACCAGGTGTGCACACCAAAAAAATTTGATTTTACATTTTGTACCACAAATACAATTATATAATATCACTTCAATTATAAATGAAGATAATATGGTTATTGAGATTGTTTATTCTATTACTTTCTCATAATATAACCAGCTGAAATTTTTGCTTATATTTCTTTCTCAATATTTTTAAAATTGGAATAAAATTAAAATAAGATTTTTTTAACAGTTTCTCGACGTCGTCGAAGACGACGCCTCGTGTTTTACAACTGAAATGATATAATAGAGAATATACAATAATTTTAAAATTGAAATTAAATAAAAAAGATATTTATTGACAGTTTCTCCGTATCTTCTTCGATGATGCATCGTGTTCTACACTAAAAAGGTATAATAAAGGATATACAATAATTTTTAAAAATGTATGTATAATTTTGATATAAAGTATAAGAATAAAATATGTCTATTTTATAAAAATGTCTGAATTAAAAAAGAATGTGAAATTAGTAGTGCACAGTGTTAGGTCCCAATATGTTTGTAGAAGGGGGTTTGAATACAAACTATACCGTTTAATCGAATTTAGTGCGGAATAAAAAATTGAAACAAAATTCAAGTTAAATAAAAATATTATTAAACTTGAAAGGTGTTACAACAACGGTATCGATTACAAGAGATTAATCTCAAATTAATTATCACAAATCTAAAATAAATTCGACATGAACTTTTTCTATTTTTGCAATAAAAAAAATCAAATGCTAGAAGCAATTTGAGATTAAGTTCTAGGGATTTTGATCCGCTAGATAGTTATACAAGAACAAGAGAATGATTTCTAGTGGTTTGGATTTAACTTTAATTACTAGAAATTGTTGATCTTGAATTTGCAGCAGTGAGAGATGAAATGTTTAGTCGGCTGCTGTTGTTTTGTTCTTGAGTTCTTGACTTGTAATATGTGTTGAATGTCTTCTGCTGCTTCTGTCTTTTAAATAAATCAATCAACAGAATCCACTTGAACTGGAAAGACAATCGGCAAGACAATAAGACAATCTGCTGAACCACCATGACTTTCGGTGAGACTATTGAATGAACTAGCAAGACTATCAAACTGAACTGACAAGACAATTCTCCTTCCAGTAGAACTTTCGGTGAGACAATCAGGAATGGCCCGGCATGACAATCGGCATGACAATCCAGATTGTTATGCCAGTTCAATCTCAACTGTCTTACTGAATTAAAACTGATTTTAATTCAATTATAATTCAGAAAATTCTTAATATTAATTCAGAATTAATTAATCAATTAATTCAATTTATCAATAAATTAATCTTTGCAGATTTAATTTATTTTCTTAATTAAATTATATGACTTAATTAATTAATAGAGAATTAATACTACTCTTGAACAACAACCATTTTTTTGAAAATCTTCTGAAAATTATGAATCAATTCCATCACTTCAATGCTGACACTCGATGTACTGTCTGGTTCATGAGTGACTAACTTCTGTGACGTTTCTTCATGTCTTGACTTTGATCGCTTGATTTTCTTCAGATTAAATCCTTGTAATTCTCTGATACCCTGACAAGATCTGTGTCACTTGATTAAATCCATAATCTTGATTTATATCACTGAGACTTGATCAATTTCTTGAGCTTCTTCCAGTGAAGTAATTCCTCAAGTCTGTAGATGAACCTTGTTTCTGAATCCTTTGACATATGTTACTTTGAGAGATCTCTTTGACGGTAGATCCACTATTTACTTGTTACATTCTTATTTGAGTTGAGTTGAATCCTCGAATAAACAGATAGGCTATGACATATGCCTTTCACACAGTTTTGATTAATAAATTTTATAAAAATCTGATCAAATTTAATTTTTACTTATATTTCTTTCTCAGTAATTTTGAAGTTGTAATAAAATCAAAAGAAATTTTTATGAGCGATTTCTCAGCGTCGTCGATTTTGTAACTAAAAATGTATAATAGAGGATATACAATAATTTTGAGATTAGAATAAAATCAATATAAGATATTTATTGACAGTTTGGTCGACGCTTTGCATTCTGAAACTAAAAAGTTATATAAGGATATATACAATAATTTAAAATTTGAATGAAAATTGAGTAAGATATAAATTGACTGTTTCTCGGCTTCGTTTTTGACGCCGCCGCGTATTATATAACTAAAACGTAGAAGAGAGTATATACAATATCTTTAAAATTGGAATAATATCAAAATAAAATATTTATTAGAAGTTCCTCGTATTCTGTAACTAAAGTTAAAAAATAGGATATACAATAATTTTAAAATTAGAATAAAATTAAAATAAGATATTAGTTGACTATTTCTCGTTTGCATTTTCGACAACCTATTGTATTCAATAACCAAAAAGTATAATATAGATCATGTATGGTATGTTTTATAAAACAGAAAATAACAGAAAGTATATATGGTTCATCTTTATCATGTTGATACCATGCTATATATATATATAATATGTGAAATATATATAGTTCACGTTCTTAAAAATCATAATTTTCATATCTGTTATTTTAGATTTTTTCACGGCAGTTTTGATTGTAAAGTTTGAAATAACTACTATTCACAAATATCATATTTTGAATTCTAAATTTTATACTTCTTCTAATAATACATTCTAATTTTATTTTTGAGTTAAAATCAAAATAAGATATTAATTACAGTTTCTCGACATTGTTTTTGACGATGCCTCATATTCAATTACTAAAAAGGTATAATAATGATTATATATAGTTCACCTTTATCATATACATACCATATTTAAGATTATATAGATTTAATATATATGAATATGTTTTTAAAAATCATGAAATTTTATACTGTTATTTTTAAGATTAGATGGATATATTATATATAGATGTAAAATATATGTGGTTTACATTTATTAAAAAATATGCGATGATGTTTTGTAATTAAAAGTAAAAGTAATGTTGTTATTCAAAACAAAATGATTATAAAATTTTTATTTTAGTGGTTGTCTTTAAATAAAAAAATATTTTCTATGACTTTGAAAATATAAATACAACATTACTCACATTACTCGTAACTAACAAAATCACCGCGTGCTTGTGAATTTTTCTTGGTAATCTTGAATACGTAATACTTAAAAGCCAAACTCATTATGGATTACTAGAGATCTCAATAAGCCTTTATACTTATCGAGATAACAAATGTTCAAATGAATCAAACTGGAGATCTCGAAGTACAGTCTCAAAGTACAGAATTGCAGATCAGTTTAATATCCAAGATAAACAATCAACAAACAATCCAACAACTGGATTGACAATTCTACAAAAAGCAGGTTGAAGAGTGTGCAAGATCAATGTCAAAGATTAACTGACAGAGGAAGATTAAAGTAAACACGGGATGCTAAAGATATGCTAAGCCAGAAATGGAAGATTTGTTTTTCTATAAATAGAAATGACAAGTGACAGTTTAGAAAAGCTAATAGCATGTTTATTATCCACTGTGTAAACCAGCAGTTAACTGAGCTATAAAGTTAACACTGGTCCTCTAGTTAGAAGTAACAATTTAGATAAAAATCTTGTTACACTCTCGAGAAGAAGTTGAGCTCTTTAACTTTAAAGAGCTTAGAAATTTTGTAGCAAATCATCTTAATTTTTAATACAAAAATTAGGTGGGTTTTGAAGATCTGTGTTTTTTATTTTATGCAAGTTTAATTTCTGCATGAACACCTTTATATACAAGATTTAATTTACTTTGTTCAACCATTATCTTTCAAGAAAAGCCTAAAATCAGAAAAACACATTCACCCCCCCTCAGTGTGTGATTCATTACCTAACAAGTGGTATCAGAGCAAAATCTGAAAGAAAACAGATTCAAGATCTTGGAAGAATGAATACACAGAAAATCAGTAGCATCAAAATTCCCACCTTTGACAAAGCTAACTACACTCTTTAGAAAAAGAAAATGATGCTGTTTATCAAGATGGCCAATCCACTCTACACTCAGATCCTCAAGAATGGACCCTTCATTCCTGTGGTAAGGGTTGAGGAATCTACAGATGGAGACATTGTCATACCAGCTCATTATGCTCCAAAAGATCCTGTTGAGTATACTGATCCTGAAAAGGAGAGGGTATCCCTGGATAGCAGTTTACAATTGATATTGATTGAGTCACTTGACAATATGATGTACAACAACATAGTCAACTGTGACACTGCTAAGCAAATATGGGAGAAGATTGAAATACTCTGTGAAGGAACTGAGGAAGTTAGATCTAATCAAAAAAGGATATTGATTTCACAGTATGAGGGTTTCATGGCTAAGCTTAAGGAAAGCATTACTGATGTGTTTAAAAGATTCAACAAGCTGATAAATGACTTGCAGCTTCATGACAAATACTATGAAGCTGAAGAAGTGAATCTAAAGTTCTTGCTTACTCTTCCTGATCATTTGGAATAGAAAATCTCAGCAATCAGGGAAGGAAGAGACTTGAGCAGAATAACCCTGGAAGTTCTGTATGAGATTGTAATAACCCCAAAATTTTGAACTTTTTATAACCCTTATGAATAGTGTTTTTGCTGATTATGCTGAATAAGAAAACTTTTCATGCCACACTATGTAGGGGTTCTTTTATTGTTATTCTGAGATCTTATTAGTACTCTATATGATATATAAGTGTATGTAAAGATCGTCAGAATCCAAATTCGAACACTTTGAATTTTCCCGAAAATCCACCAGATACCGAAAGAATTGAGTATAAGGTAACATGATAAAAAGGATTTAAATTCAAGGATTATAAGAGAGGATCATAAAAGGAATATAATGTATTGAAAAAGGTTAAGGAAACCCAAGTAATAAGATCCCGGGTATGATCCCTCAAACGATAAATGAAAACGAAAGTTAAGCGAACAGTATAACAGATCAGCGGTCATTAGCCAAGTAATTAGGAGCTAATCAAAGAGGTTAATGAGGATGATGTCATCAAACCAATAAGAAGAGGACAAGCATGGGAAGATGACATAAGATGGATGACCTAAGCATGACCAAAAGGGAAGGAAGTGTGGTTGATTTTAAGCCACACAAAAATCACCATGGTTAAAAGGTAAATAATTAAAACAAAAGAAAAAACAACCAACCAACAAATCATATCACCAAAAACACAAGTTGACTTCCCATTTCAAGCAACAAAGCTCTCGGCCCTTTCATTCTTTCAAGAAAAGAAAAACCCAAATCCAAGTTCTAAGCTTCATTAATTAAGGAGGTAATTATCTAAGGTTCCTTGTGCATAGATATAGATATCCTATAAGTTTAAGCTTCAAATTCCTTCACAATCTCTTCCTAAAATTCATGGAAGAAGAGGGTGAATAGTGTTTTTCAAGAACTTAAAATTTTGTTCTTGAGTTTTTGTTTAGATTAAGCTTTGGTAAGGACTTTCAAGGGTGATTCCAAGCTCCTTAGTTACTTTTACTCACCAAGGAAGGTATAATCTCATACCCTAGCCCTACTTTTGTATATTTAGAGTTTTTCTGTTTGGTATGGTTCATGAGAAGCTTGATTATTGTGTATTTAGAGATGTGTTGGTTTTGTGATGTGTTTGGAGTTGTAAATCTTGTTGATTAGTTAAAGAACTTAAGTAAGCTTTTAGTTCATGTTGGGAAGTAGTATAAATTTGGAAATATTGAGTTGTTGGGGCTGTTGTAGCATTGTATGTATGGAGTTTGGTTGTATGGTTGAATTGTGGTTGATTGGTGGTTGATTTGGAGTAGGATAAAAATTGGTAATCGCGTAAACATAGCCGTCATAATGTCCGATTTACTTTAGACTGTTTTGTTCTTAACATCAGGACCCGAGAACTCACAGTTAGGGTTTGACCATTGCCATGATTAGATAGTTCATGTTACGAGATTCGTTTTGATATGTGGTTCATTTGAATCCGATGTACGGTTTAGGAGAAACGACCGTTTTAAGTAACGGCATTTCGCGAACGAACCATTACCCCTCGCCTTACTTTGAAACATTGGTTAAAGACCTTAAATGACTAATTGGAGTATGAAACATTTATGTAAAGTGTATTAGGAAGTTGGTAAGGTACTCGCAAAAGAATCGCCTTAAAACTCTTAATGGTTAATTTATTAAAAATGGTGGAGCCGAGGGTACTCGAGCGACTTTAGAGAATCGTTGAGCGCAAAGCGAGCGTTAGAGTCTAATTGGTTAAAGTATAGATTCATAAGCGACTTTGGTTTAATTCCAACTTATATGTGGTTTATAGGTTATCAGACTCATCCCAGGACTTTTACCACCCCCAGTCGCTCAGGCAAGTTTTCTACCCGTTATACTGTTGTTGTGATGTATACATATGTATATGCATTATCTTGTGATAGATGCATGATGGTTAATTAGCAAATCTTGCGATATATTGGAGCATGTGATATGGTATATATGCATGTCTGTTCAGTAATCTTGATATAGATCTGTTGATTCAAATGCTTATAAGTTGAATAATACCTATGCTAGAGATAAGCAGTAGTTGTGTATACCTCTAGTATAGGGGACCCAAAAGGTGAACATTTTTCTAAACCGGGAGTCGATGTTCCCGAGTATAATATATATATATATATATTGATATAGTTTTCAAAACTATTAATCGAATAAGGTTTATTCGATAACTTTATTTTATTTAATGAATATTATACTGAATATTCATTCGAGGACTTATGACTCCGCCTACTTTATTTAATGAATATTATTTTGAATATTCATTCGAGGACTTAAGACTCCGTTTATTTTATTTAATGAATAATATTATGAATATTCATTCGAGGACTTATGACTCCGCTTACTTTATTTAATGAATATTATTTTGAATATTAATTCGAGGACTTAAGACTCCGTTTATTTTATTTAATGAATATTATTTTGAATATTCATTCGAGGACTTAAGACTCCGTTTATTTTATTTAATGAATATTATTATGAATATTCATTCGAGGACTTATGACTCCGCTTACTTTATTTAATGAATATTATTTTGAATATTAATTCGAGGACTTAAGACTCCGTTTATTTTATTTAATGAATATTATTTTGAATATTCATTTGAGGACTTATGACTCCGCTTATTTATTAAATAATATTCTTTATTTTATTAAAGAATAATGTTTCGATAATCAAACTTATTTTCGATTATTCAAATAAAGATCGTACTTTCGTATAAGTATATCTTTGGTTATTTATTATTCATTTCAAGTATAAGTTTTAAAACTTTTACTTCAATTATTTTTATAAGGATTATCCTTATGGGAATATTATTTAAATAATAATATTCAAATATTTTCTAATATATCGGGACTGATTTATTTCATTAAATCAACTTTACTCCAAACATTCTTAAAAATGTTTTCGAGTCTTCAAAATGATTTTAAAAGTTAGAGCGGATCCCAAAACTCGTTTTCAGATTTAAGACCTTCCTTTCGAAGGAGACTTGAATATTCGCTCAAAAATCTTGGGGATCCGGCTCTGTGGTGTATTTTATATTCGCAACGAGGTTGCTGTTTTGAGAAAATAATTTGATTACTTGCCCAACGTTCGGGAAGTAAGTCCATCTAATTGAGTCGGCATAAGCGACAGGCCGGGGTACGGTCTATGAAGGTGTAAGAGGCTGGGTGACAGTCCATCCATGCGTGAGTGGCCGGGTAACGGTCTAGCGCGAGGTCCTAATGTGGCCAGGGTGATGACCGGCGAGGAATTCATCCATCTATAGTAGAAAAGGTTACTTATTGGTATCTTTGCCTGATCAGCAAGATATCGGGTTTATGCCAAAATTCTTTTCTTTCCAAATTCATTGGATATTGCAACTCTGTTCATACTTTACATGACAGAGGTTTTCAGGAAATGTGTGAGATATATATATGGATATATATATATATATATATATATATATATATCGGGACTTAATGAAGTATCTCGTAACTTCATTTCATTCAATAATATTTCAAAGATTGAATCTATTCAAGTCTTAACTTGTGGTCTCATCTATGGGATGACCTTTTGAAACCTATAATACTTTGAACAGTGGTAGTTCAAGTAGTTTTATAAAATGGTGTAAGTATAGTGAAGTAATTGGTAACTTCATCTTCCTTTAAGCTTATATCCAGTAAGTAATTACCTTACACTTGATAAAGGTTTCCAGTAAGTTATCCATTTAGATACTTGCATTATTGTTTACACTATATATTATCTTGCGAGCTGTAATGCTCACTCTTGCTTTATTTCTTCATCACACAACAACAGTTAGGAAAGATGGCCAGACTCGAGCAGACCCAGCGCAAGCGCGTGGGAAGCGTCCCACGTCTTCCCATTGATGCTGTAGCTGCTATAGCTGCAGAGGTAGATCTATTGGTAGATCAGGCATTCTACTTTTGGGAACCAATTATGTATAATTATAACTTGTGGCAGATAATGGCAATTAACTGTAAACTTATCAAGTAATCATTTTGGGTTGTAATAACTTTTAAATTGTGGATTTAAGGACTTGTACTTATTTCAATTTCATCTCTGAGACTATAACGGGTTGTGGTGTGTGTTAGTGTGGGGTCACAACATGAGGTTATTTATTATTAATTAAGTTAAGTGATATTGTGGAAAGAAAGACCGTGACGACCCGGATCCCTACCCCGGATCTGGGGGTGTTTCAGAAATGGTATCAGAACTAAGCGTTATAAACCTCAGAGATGATGCGACAATATAATAATAAACTCACAAAGATAATAAGAACTCTTACTAAGTTCATAGTCGGACTACTTAAAGTAGCACTGACAGTATCATGATAGTAACTTAGCTCGTTTAATGTGTAGGCACATGAGATAGAGGACCCAGATATGTTCGAGCGTGAGCATGATGAGGCACTGCTAGATGCCGAGGATCAGGAGGAGCCTGAGATGGAGGAGGAGGAGGACCCCTCAGAGGAGTCAGAGACGGAGGTTGTGGCGATTTCAGATGAGGAGGACCCGGATGAGGTCCTAGTAGCTGAGGTGCATGTCAGAGCTATGGTAGAGTACACTGGTACCCCTTTACCCTCACTCCCAGTGGTCAGAGCTCCTACCCCTCCACCACTATCTTGGAGCCCCTATGATGACAGCTCAGAGACCCATACTCCCGAGCCTAGGCAGACCGAAGAGGCACCCCCAGCGGCTCCGGATTCACCACCTCTCGACCCTGCCCATAGGCAGTCTTTGTTAGCTCACGACTATGTTCAGGATGTACTGAGGACCCGAGTGGCTGTTGCTGAGGCCCGGCTGGATGAGGTCAGGAGGGAGTTGGATGCGGAGAGGGAGGGTAGGCATGCCCGAGCTTATGAGACTAGGGCTACTATACCCCGATCCTTGAGGAGGGAGCTGACGGGGATAGAGCTCACGGCCCGAGCGAGACTCCGATCGCTCCAGGGGGACATGCATGGTAGGATCTCCAGGCGACAGGCCGACTACATCTTCCGTCGTGCGATGGAAAGAGTATGGGAGCTGACCCGCTCCGGTGTGTGATTCAGGACCGGTGATGTGATAGTCTAGTCGTCTAGTTAGTCGAGGCCATAGTAAGAGCCAATTTTCCGGGATAGTTGACTTGTATATAGCATCCCTTTCTCTGACTAGACAGATATACTCTTGTGTATCACTTTTGGGCAGATGGCTGTAGCACGGTTGTACTTTTGACCAGATCAAACTATGTATTTCTCGCATTATGTATATATTTGTTTCCTTTCAGTTCAGTTCCTTAGTGACGAGATCACTGTTTTTATCATTATTATTACTGCACTTCTTATTAGAACTGTCATAAAATAATAGAATTGCGAGATACATTCTCCCCATTATAGAACTGTGCAAGGCACAATTTTGTGTATGATTGTGACCTAACGTTGAATTTCCCAAATTTTTTTTTTATCAGTATCATGCCGCCAAGAAAGATTGGAACTAGGGCGAACCCTGGATCTGAGGACCAGAGAAGCCGTAACCAGGACGGTAGGAACCAAGAACACAGTGAAGAGGAAAACGAGGATTATGTTGAACAGGATGACTCTCTGTATGAAGAGGAGGAGGAAACATATGATGTTGAAGGATTTGAGATAGAGGCTGAAGAAGGAGAAACTGAGGTTGAGCAACCAGTACCAAACCCAGGCATGGATCCCATAGGACAGTTCATGCAACTACTAAGGTAGAACTTGGAACGTCAACCCAACCCACCCCCTCAAGGACATAGCAATGCTGTGGCAAACTCTTTTGAGGCTTTCAAGTCCCTTAAGCCCCCTGAGTTCCACGGATCAGCCGACCCAGTTGAGGCAAGGGCATGGCTAAAGGAAATGGAGAAATCCTTTGAGATTCTGAGTACCGATGAGGCACAGAAGACTGTATTTGCTACCTACCTTCTGAAAGGAGAGGCCAACTACTGGTGGGAGGCCAAGAAAAACATGGAGACATATGCTATCATAACCTGGGAGAGGTTCAGTCAGTTGTTTTTGGGATAGTATTTCCCAAGGTTTATGGAGAACCAGATGGAGCTCAAGTTCTTGGAGCTAAAGCAGAATAACTTATCCGTAGCAGAGTACGAAGCAAAATTTACTGAGTTATCAAGGTTTATGCCGGAGTTTGTGAGCATCGAGGAAAAGAAAGCTAGAAGGTTTCAGCAGGGACTGAAATCGTGGATTCAGAATAGGGTGGCAATCCTTGAGCTTACTGATTATGCCACCCTGGTGCAAAAGGCAACAATTGCAGAAGCCGGAAGTGAACAGATGCAGAAGGAAAGAGAGAAGAAAGGAATAAAGAGGAAAAGCATTAGCATGGGCGGAAGTTCTGCATGAGGGAGCTTCCCAACTAGGTTTAATCGAGGAGCAGTGTCCCTACCGGGAAAGAGTACTGGGTTTAAGCGGCAAATGGGTGAGAATGTGAGCCAGAGCGGCCAGAAGTCAGGAAGGTCCTATTCCAACCAGTCTCGACCCCCATTATCAGCCTGTAACACTTGTGGAAGGATGCATTCTGGGGAGTATAAAGGGAAGCCAGTAACTTGCTTTAAGTATGGTCGAGAGGGTCACTATTCTAACAAGTGTACTTCGCAACCCCCTAGTGTCAGCCCGACCACCATCTGTTATCAGTGTGGAAGACCAGGCTACATGAGGAGGGAATGCCCAGGGAATAAACCAGCAGCCTTCAGGAGCAAGCAGGGCTGCTTCTAATAAGCCACCTACTGCGAGGACTTTCAACATGACAGTCCAGGATGCTATGAAAGACTCAGATGTCATAACATGTACCCTTTCTCTAAATTCAGTTAGTGCAAATGTTTTATTTGATTCGGGAGTAACTAAATCTTTTATATCAAGAGACTTTGCGTGTAAATTAAGACTTAAGGCTGAACCCTTGATAGAACCCTTACAAGTAGAAATAGCCAATCATGAAGTTATTCCTGTTAACCAGATTCACCCCGCCTGTGAGTTAGGCATAGGGGAACAATCTTTTAGTGTTGATCTGATTCCTTTTAAATTAGGGGAGTTTGATGTAATTTTGGGAATGGACTGGCTATCTAGCAATGATGCTCAGATAGACTGTAAGGGGAAGAAAGTTAAGTTGAATATCCCAGGAAAGAAAGAAGTCATATTTAGAGGAAAGAGGCAGACGTATAAATTTTTGACTATGGCCCAGACCAAAAGGATGCTACGAAAAGGAAACGAGGCTTACCTAGCCTATGTGGTGGACACGCAGAAGGAGGTGCCCAACTTACAAGATATTCCGATAGTCAACGAATTTGAAGATGTATTGCCACAAGACCTTCCGGGATTACCACCCGATAGAGTGATTGAATTTGCTATTGAGTTGGCCCCAGGGACGGCGCCAGTTTCAAAAGTACCTTACCGGTTAGCCCCATTAGAAATGAAGGAATTAGCTACCCAATTGCAGAAACTTTTGGATAAGGGTATAATAAGACCCAGTGTGTCTCCGTGGGGAGCACCAGTGTTATTTGTTAAGAAGAAAGATGGGAGCATGAGGCTGTGCATCGACTACCGAGAGTTGAACAAGCTAACCATAAAGAACAGGTACCCATTAACTAGAATAGACGATCTGTTTGACCAGCTAAAGGATGCTATTTATTTTTCCAAGATTGAACTGAGAACTGGATATCACCAACTAAAGATTAAACCCGAAGATATTCCCAAGACCGCATTCCGTACCAGGTATGGGCACTATGAGTTCTTGGTAATGTCCTTTGGATTAACCAACGCCCCAGCGGCTTTCATGGATTTAATGAACAGAGTATTTAAGAAGTATTTGGACAAGTGCGTGATAGTTTTTATCGATGATATTTTAATCTACTCAAGGACTGAGGCAAAACATGCAGAGCATTTGAGGATAGCTCTAGGAATACTTAGAGATGAACAGTTATATGCCAAATTCTCGAAGTGTGAACTCTGGCGGAATGAAGTACAGTTTTTAGGACATGTGATCAATAACGAAGGAGTATTGGTCGACCCCTCCAAGATAGAGGCGGTCTCAAATTGGGAAAGGCCAACCACACCCACAGAGGTAAGGAGTTTCATAGGATTGGCCGGCTACTATCGTAGATTTGTACAGGACTTTGCGAAGATCGCAGCCTCTTTGACACGACTTACTCGTAAGACAGAGAAGTTTGAATGGACGGAAAAATGCGAAAACAGTTTTGAGGAATTAAAGAAAAGGTTGGTAACGGCCCCGGTGTTGGCATTGCCAGACGGAAAAGGAGATTTTGTGATATATAGTGACGCGTCGCACAAAGGATTAGGGTTTGTGCTTATGCAGCACGGTAAGGTGATTGTGTATGCGTCGAGACAATTGAAGGAATACGAGATTAGATATCCTACTCATGACCTTGAGCTCGCGGCAATAGTTTTTGCCTTAAAAATTTGGAGGCACTACTTGTATGGAGAGAAATGCGAGATTTTCACAGACCATAAGAGCCTCAAGTACATATTTACGCAGAAAGAGCTCAACATGCGCCAGAGGGGATGGTTAGAACTAATCAAGGACTATGATTGTGAGATTCTCTATCATCCAGGGAAAACCAATGTGGTGGCTGACGCCCTTAGCAGGAAGGAAAGACTCAAAATGATAATGACTTTGGAGGAATTGATAAGGGATTTTGAGAGAATGGAAATAGAAGTAAAGGTAACCGGAGCCGGGACTGAAAAGCTGTTTGAAATCTCGATGCAGCCAGAGTTATTGGAAAAGATTAGATTGTGCCAAGAGAAAGTAATGAATGAAGGCAGAGAGTCAATGACGGGAGAAGAGATCCATACTGAGAGAGATAATAAAGGGATAATGAGGTACTCCTACCGGATTTGGGTTCCGAACGTTCAAGAGCTTAAAGACGAGATTTTGGATGAAAGCCATAGTTCAAGATATTCCATTCACCCGGGAAGCACCAAGATGTATAGGGATTTGAAAGAGTATTACTGGTGGCCCAACATGAAGAGGGATGTAGCAGAATGGGTAAGCAAATGTTTGACTTGCCAAAGAGTAAAGGCAGAACACCAGAGACCCAGTGGACTTTTACGACCCCTGGAGATTCCCGAATAGAAATGGGAACAGATAGCCATGGATTTTGTTGTCGGTTTACCAAGGACGAGAACCAACCATGATGCCATATGGGTAATTATAGACCGACTGAAAAAGTCAGCTCATTTCATTCCTATCAATGAGAGATACACAGTCGATAGACTGGTGGACATTTACCTTAAGGAAATAGTGACGCGACATGGAGTCCCGGCGTCCATTGTCTCAGACCGAGACCCCAGGTTCAACTCCAGATTTTGGAGGATCTTTCAAGAATGTGCGGGGACCAAGTTAAATATGAGTACCACTTACCATCCCCAAACGGATGGGCAGAGTGAAAGGACCATCCAGACACTAGAGGATATGTTGAGAGTCTATGCAATAGACTTTAAAGGAAGTTGGGATGATCACTTGCCGTTGATCGAGTTTTCTTATAACAATAGCTTTCATGCTAGCATCGGAATTCCACCTTATGAGGCCCTGTACGGAAGAAGGTATCGATCTCCCTTATACTGGGATGAAGTAGGAGAACGGAAGATGCTCGGACTCAAAGTGGTCCAAAGGACCAAAGACATAGTGGATCTCATCAGAGGACGGCTGGTAGCAGCCCAAGACAGACAAAAGAAATATGCAGACCTAGACCAAAAGGACAAGGAGTATGAAGTAGGGGACTTAGTACTACTAAAAGTATCCCCTCGGAAGAGATTAATGAAGTTCGGAAAGAAAGGGAAACTAAGCCCATGATATATTGGACCTTTTGAGATATTACGACGGATTAGGAAGTTGGCTTACGAGTTAGCCTTACCCCCGAACCTACAACAAGTTCATAATGTGTTCCATGTGTCAATGCTACAGAAGTATCATCGGGATGCCAGACACATAGTGGAGTACGAGCAGGTGGATATGCAACCAGATCTGACTTACGTGGAGAGACCAGTAGAGATTATGGATAAGAAGAATGAGGTGCTTCGGAATAAAGTGATCAAGCTAGTTAGAGTGCTGTGGCAGAATCATAATGTGGAAGAATCAACATGGGAACTAGAGAGCGCAATGCTAGAAAAGTACCCCCATTTGTTTTCTATTTGATTCCGGGACGGAATCCTTTTAAGGAGGGGAGACTGTAATAACCCCAAAATTTTGAACTTTTTGTAACCCTTATGAATAGTGTTTTTGCTGATTATGCTGAATAAGAAAACTTTTCATGCCACACTATGTAGGGGTTCTTTTATTGTTATTCTGAGATCTTATTAGTACTCTATATGATATATAAGTGTATGTAAAGATTGTCAGAATCCAAATTCGAACACTTTGATATGTCCCGAAAATCCACCAGATACCGAAAGAATTGAGTATAAGGTAACAGGATAAAAAGGATTTAAATTCAAGGATTATAAGAGAGGATCATAAAAGGAATATAATGTATTGAGAAAGGTTAAGAAAACCCAAGTAATAAGATCCCGGGTATGATCCCTCAAACGATAAACGAAAATGAAAGTTAAGCGAACCGTATAACAGATCAGCGGTCATTAGCCAAGTAATTAGGAGCTAATTAAAGAGGTTAGTGAGGATGATGTCATCAAACCAATAAGAAGAGGACAAGCATGGGAAGATGACATAAGATGGATGACCTAAGCATGACCAAAAGGGAAGGAAGTGTGGTTGATTTCAAGCCACACAAAAATCACCATGGTTAAAAGGTAAATAATTAAAACAAAAGAAAAAACAACCAACCAACAAATCATATCACCAAAAACACAAGTTGACTTCCCATTTCAAGCAACAAAGCTCTCGGCCCTTTCATTCTTTCAAGAAAAGAAAAACCCAAATCCAAGTTCCAAGCTTCATTAATTAGTGAGGTAATTATCTAAGGTTCCTTGTGCATAGATATAGATATCCTATAAGTTTAAGCTTCAAATTCCTTCACAATCTCTTCCTAAAATTCATGGAAGAAGAGGGTGAATAGTGTTTTTCAAGAACTTAAAATTTTGTTCTTGAGTTTTTGTTTAGATTAAGCTTTGGTAAGGACTTTCAAGGGTGATTCCAAGCTCCTTAGTTACTTTTACTCATCAAGGAAGGTATAATCTCATACCCTAGCCCTAATTTTGTATATTTAGAGTTTTTGTGTTTGGTATGGTTTATGAGAAGGCTGATTATTGTGTATTTAGAGATGTGTTGGTTTTGTGATGTGTTTGGAGTTGTAAATCTTGTTGATTAGTTAAAGAACTTAAGTAAGCTTTTAGTTCATGTTGGGAAGTAGTATAAATTTAGAAATATTGAGTTGTTGGGGCTGTTGTAGCATTGTATGTATGGAGTTTGGTTGAATTGTGGTTGATTGGTGGTTGATTTGGAGTAGGATAAAAATTGGTAATCGCGTAAACATAGCCGTCGTAATGTCCGATTTACTTTAGACTGTTTTGTTCTTAACATCAGGACCCGAGAACTCACAGTTAGGGTTTGACCATTGCCATGATTAGATAGTTCATGTTACGAGATTCGTTTTGATATGTGGTTCGTTTGAATCCGATGTACGGTTTAGGAGAAACGACCGTTTTAAGTAACGATATTTCGCGAACAAACCATTACCCCTCGCCTTATTTTGAAACATTGGTTAAAGACCTTAAATGACTAATTGGAGTATGAAACATTTATGTAAAGTGTATTAGGCAGTTGGTAAGGTACTCACGAAAGAATCGCCTTAAAACTCTTAATGGTTAATTTATTAAAAATGGTGGAGCCGAGGGTACTCGAGCGACTTTAGAGAATCGTTGAGCGCAAAGCGAGCGTTAGAGTCTAATTGGTTAAAGTATAGATTCATAAGCGACTTTGGTTTAATTCCAACTTATATGTGGTTTATAGGTTACCAGACTCATCCCAGGACTTTTACCACCCCCAGTCGCTCAGGCAAGTTTTCTACCCGTTATACTGTTGTTGTGATGTATATATATGTATATGCATTATCTTGTGATAGATGCATGATGGTTAATTAGAAAATCTTGCGATATATTGGAGCATGTGATATGGTATATATGCATGTCTGTTCAGTAATCTTGATATACATCTGTTAAATCAAATGCTTATAAGTTACATAATACCTATGCTAGAGATAAGCAGTAGTTGCGTATACCCTTAGTATAGGGGACCAAAAGGTGAACATTTTTCTAAACCGGGAGTCGATGTTCCCGAGTATAATATATATATATATTGATATAGTTTTCAAAACTATTAATCGAATAAGGTTTATTCGATAACTTTATTTTATTTAATGAATATTATTCTGAATATTCATTCGAGGACTTATGACTCCGCTTACTTTATTTAATGAATATTATTTTGAATATTCATTCAAGGAATTAAGACTCCGTTTATTTTATTTAATGAATATTATTATGAATATTCATTCGAGGACTTATGACTCCACTTACTTTATTTAATGAATATTATTTTGAATATTCATTCGAGGACTTAAGACTCCGTTTATTTTATTTAATGAATATTATTTTGAATATTCATTTAAGGACTTATGACTCCGCTTATTTATTAAATAATATTCTTTATTTTATTAAAGAATAATGTTTCGATTATCAAACTTATTTTCGATTATTCAAATAAAGATCGTACTTTCGTTTAAGTATATTTTTGGTTATTTATTATTCATTTCAAGTATAAGTTTTAAAACTTTTACTTCAATTATTTTTATAAGGATTATCCTTATGGGAATATTATTTAAATAATAATATTCAGATATTTTCTAATATATCGGGACTGATTTATTTCATTAAATCAGCTTTACTTCAAACATTCTTAAAAATGTTTTCGAGTTTTCAAAATGATTTTAAAAGTTAGAGCGGATCCCAAAACTCGTTTTCAGATTTAAGATCTTCCTTTCGAAGGAGACTTGAATATTCGCTCAAAAATCTTGGGGATCCGGCTCTGTGATTTATTTTATATTCGCAACGAGGTTGCTGTTTTGAGAAAACAATTTGATTACTTGCCCAACGTTCGGGAAGTAAGTCCATCTAATTGAGTTGGCATAAGCGACAGGCCGGGGTACGGTCTATGAAGGTGTAAGAGGCTGGGTGACAGTCCATCCACGCTTGAGTGGCCGGGTAAAGGTCTAGCGCGAGGTCCTAATGCGGCCAGGGTGATGACCGGCGAGGAATTCATCCATCTACAGTAGAAAATGTTACTTATTGGTATCTTTGCCTGATCAGCAAGATATCGGGTTTATGCCAAAATTCTTTTCTTTCCAAATTCATTGGATATTGCAACTCTGTTCATACTTTACATGACAGAGGTTTTCAGGAAATGTGTGAGATATATATATGGATATATATATATATATATATATATATATCGGGACTTAATGAAGTATCTCGTAACTTCATTTCATTCAATAATAATTCAAAGATTGAATCTATTCAAGTCTTAACTTGTGGTCTCATCTATGGGATGACCTTTTGAAACCTATAATACTTTGAACAGTGGTAGTTCAAGTAGTTTTATAAAATGGTGTAAGTGTAGTGAAGTAATTGGTAACTTCATCTTCCTTTAAGCTTATATCCAGTAAGTAATTACCTTACACTTGATAAAGGTTTCGAGTAAGTTATCCATTTAGATACTTGCATTATTATTTACACTATATATTATCTTGCGAGCTGTAATACTCACTCTTGCTTCATTTCTTCATCACACAACAACAATTAGGAAAGATGGCCAAACTCAAGCAGACCCAGCGCAAGCGCGTGGTAAGCGTCCCGCGTCTTCCCGTTGATGTTGTAGCTGCTATAGCTACAGAGGTAGATCTATTCATAGATCAGGCATTCTACTTTTGGGAACCAATTATGTATAATTATAACTTGTGGCAGATAATGGTAATTAACTGTAAACTTATCAAGTAATCATTTTGGGTTGTAATAACTTTTAAATTGAGGATTTAAGGACTTGTACTTATTTCAATTTCATCTCTGAGACTATAACGGGTTGTGGTGTGTGTTAGTGTGGGGTCACAGCATGAGGTTATTTATTATTAATTAAGTTAAGTGATATTGTGGAAAGAAAGACCGTGACGACCCGGATCCCCGACCCCGGATCTGGGGGTGTTATAGAGATTCTTAAAACATATGAACTAGAGATGATTCAAAGGCAATTGCTGAAGTCTGGTCAAGGACATGTGGTGGATGGCTCAAGTGCTTTAATTATTAATGAAAGCCACTCATTCAATAATGAACTAAGATACCAAACTTTAAATGCCTTATCAAGTGAGCAGAGAACAAATGATTCACAGGAGCAAGTCATCTTAGAGTTGAAAAAGGATGAGTTTTACACTACTGAAGAACTGGATGAGCTAGATCAGTCTATGGCTTATCTAGCTAGAAAATTCTCTAACATTAGAGTTAAGAAGCCAAGGTACTTCAGGAATAAAGGACAATCCTTCAACAAAGATAACAGCTGGAAAGAGAAGGGGAGGTACAATTCTGACAGCAAGAGTGGTTACAATACTAGATCTGTTGACAGATCTAATATAAGGTGCTTCAATTGTGATGAACTAGGCCACTTTCCTACAGAATGCAGGAAACCCAAAAAGGAAAAGAAAGACAAAGCTTATCTTGAACATGAAGCAAAGTATGAAGCTCTTCTGAAAAAGCAACAGAGCAAAGCTTACATTGCAGAGGAAAAATATTGGGATGATTCAGATAATGATGAAGATGAGGAAGTTGGAAACTATGCTCTAATGGCCTTGGAGCAAGGTGAATCATCCTCATCAAAAGGACAAAAACCAATTCTTACCACTATTGATTTAAATGTAAATCAATACAAGGAAACTGTTGAAAAGATGAGCACAGAAATGTTTCACATTCACACAAGCATGGTTGCTGCTAATGAAGAAGTTAGCAGATTAACAAAGATAAATAAGAAGCTTGAGAGTGAGAAACAAGAAACTGAATTGTTGATGGTTGAACTTGAAGCTTTAAAATAAGAAAATGCCTATCTCAAGAACAAGCTCAAGTAAGCAAATGAAATTGAAGAAGTGTTAAGGGAGAAACTAGAAAAGAATGAAGTAAAGATGAAATCTTTCAGAAATGCATCTAAACTGGTTGAATAGTATCATGAGAAGAATAAGCCATTTGCAAACATTGCTATTGGCCTCGACTATGAATAAATGAGTGATAAAAAGATGACTGTAGGTGACAAAGGGAAAGCCAGGAAGACTGAGAATTCTCCAACCTTTTTGAAAGAGGTCAATGCACCTACATTCAAAGCATGTGTAGTCAACTTCAGTGAAGAAGAATTGATAATCAAGCAAGAAATTGCTGATGTAGATAAAGAAAAGAAAACTGAAGAATCAGTCCAGACTTCAAAAACTAAAGAGAAGCTCATGAACAAACACAGTCCCAAGACTCTTGTTCAAGAAACCGAAGCTGTAGATGCAAGAATTAAAAAGAGAAATAGAAATGGAAAAATAGGGATAAACAAAAGCAATAATTTTGCCTATATTGCAAATGCTCCTAGAAAGAAGTGTGAAAAATGTGGCTCTTCAAATCATCTAACTCACCTTTGCAAAAAGGTTGTTAGCAAGCCAACTGAAGGAGCTTGCAAATACAATGAAGCTAATGCTAATGATCCCTATTCATTCTGTGACAAGTTTGACTGCATTCCTTGCAACATGAAGGTAATGAAGAGTTGCCATAAACTGAGAGTAGATCTTAAAGAATCAATAAATGAGTCTACATCATAAGGAAAATATGCACAACAATCACTGAATTCTGTTTCTTCTAAAATTACTCATTCTACTTCTCCTGAAAAAGTTACCAAGAAAAAACTACCCAACACTGCTTGGGTTTCCAAACACACTTAAGACTTATTGTGTGCAGGGCAAGTGAAGAAAGTCATCTGGATCATAGACAGTGGATGTTCCAGGCATATGACTGGTGATAAAGCCCTGCTATCACAATTTGAGGAGAAAGTTGGCCCATTTGTGACCTTTGGAGACAACAACAAAGGATTCAAAATGGGATATGGCAAGAATGTTTTGAAAATGTTGTCTTTCATTAATGTAGCACTGGTAGCTGATCTTGAAGTGAGTTTTTTTGGAATTAGCATACTGTAGACAATGGTCTCAAGTCTTATTCTACAAGGAGAATGCACTGTTATCAGCAAGAAAATTGGTGAAGTTGCTCTTAAGGGAGCAAGGAAATGAAGCTTGTTTGTTGAAGATTTTGACTCAACAAATAAGAATGTTATTTGTTGCTTCTACACCAAGGTATCAGGAGAAAGAAACAAGCTTGCTCAAGTTGAAGTTTGTAAAGCTTGTCAGACTAAAGAAATGAAGAAACTACCCAACAAGAGAATCATGGCAAATGGAAGCTCATTTCATTCACCCGAGTTTGATTGCACAACCTCAGGGGGAGAAAGAGGATCTTCAGATACTGGAAGGAAGCTCAACTTGGAATTATGACATTCCAAGAGAATCATTTATGGAGTTGTTGGTTCACAGATATAAATGCTGTCTTTCTCAGACCTGTATCCTGTTTTAGCATTAAAACTTCTTGCACCAACAGAAAAATAACTAGCTGACATTTTTACTAAACCTTTGGATGAAGAAACTTTCACTAGACTTGTAAGTGAAATTGGTTTGTTCAATTCTTCATCCTACGGCAAGAACTCAACTAATGTTGTGCATCAGATTAATCTCCAGTAAATCAAAGTAATTTGATTAAATTGGAAATTAATTAAAATATGAATTATAAATATTTCAGAAATCTTTATTTATTTGTCTTTTCCTGAACAAGTAAGACCTGAAATCCCTACTCCCCTTCTCATGCCTATCAACAAGACTAAGGGGGAGATAGAGGCTAGGTTGGCACAGTCAAGGTCATTTCAACAAGTCCAAAGTGCTGAAGAGAGTTTAAATTGAAAAATTGATATTGGAATGGAGAGACTTTTTAAAGCAGGTGAGGGTCCCAGTCAAAGCAGAGAATTTGATGAACTGCTTAAGGCACTCATAGTTTCTCTCAATAACAATTTATTCACTTACAAGAAAGCATTGGACAGGACTATAAACTCAATAAGAGTGATCTTGGTAACTAAAGACAATTTTAAGGAAAGAAGGATAATGGTCAACATCAATGACTCAGGGGTAGACAGATGTATGCAGGTGTCTCATAACTATCTTATCTCTAGGAGGGCATCTGAATTAGATATTTTGATAAGCAAAGTCAAAATTGTGATTCATGAAGATACTCTCTTGCTAACAGAATTGAAGAATGCACAAGTAGCAGCTTTCCCAGAAGCTTATCTACAACCTAGCAAGGGAGTGGCATACATTTGTTCTACTACCAAACATTTCAAACATTTTCAAGTTCCTAAACAATGTGTTATGGAAAACAAAAGGCTCATCATGATTCTTGAAACTGAGCTGAAAGTAAAAAAGAACAAGACTGTTGAAGATGAGGAGATGATAAAACTCTTGAGAAGATATCTGGATTATGCAGAAGCAAACTTGCCCAAAACAAAAATCAACAAAGATGATTTGGATGATGATGGGAAGAAGAAAGATGATCAAAATTCTTCTAGCTTAAATTTAAGTCAGTCTACTAAGCCATTTGGGAAGCAGGGGTGGAGAAAAGAAGGAGGATGACAAGAAAGATGAAGACACGAAGGGAAAAAGGGAAAGGAAGAGCAGAAAACCTCATGATGACTCAAAAACTTAAACAACCCTAAATATCCAAACGCAACCACCTCAAACCTTAGCTCAACTCACAACATCAACTATCTCTAACATCAAATCTTCCCAAACACTTAAGCTAAAATTTCTTTACAGACACACTTCCAACTCCTTCCTAAAAATTCCAATCACCTCAAGCCTCACAAACTTCAAGAAAATAACAACCCTACCTTTAGCCAAACCTTCACTAAAATTCAATCTCAATCAATTGGAAGAAAGCCTAAGAAAGTCAAGCCTGTAAAGAAAGTGGAAGTCACTGAAAGGGCCATCTGTAATTGCTTCAAAGAATCTGACTTTATACCTCTAAATTGGTGCATCACAGATGGAGATCATTTCCAAAATTTAGCTGAGGAAATTGTCAAAGTCTGGGTTGTATCACTGAGAGAAGTTAGAGTCTATTTTAAGGATGGTACATTCACTCTTCTAAACAAAGACTTAATGGATTCTTTGACTCCTGTAGAAATTAAGAGAGGGCTAAGTTTATTAATAGGGAAGGACACTGTTACAAGAACTTGGAGATCATCTTTGGCTGAATGGTTGATTGAAAGGGAGGAAACAAAGAAAAGAGATAAGGCTGAAGCTGAAGAAAGAAGGAGGAAACATGATGAAGAAATAGATATGTTTATAAAAAGATCATAAGAGTTGAAAGCAAAAGGATTGAGCAGAATTTCTAAAGATAGTAGATTTCTAAACATTAAAGTTGGTGAACTCTCAAGATTCAGGCTAGAGTATCTGAACCAAGGGTACCCTAAGGCAGCAAGGCAAAAACTTGTGGAAGCTCTAAGTGGACCACTCATCATAGAAGAACTTGTAATTCTTGATCACTTGAGGATAAACTTAGAGAGGAAGCAGATGGAAAAACTGTCTTTACCTGATTCCTGTAATCCTGGAACTTGGTGAATCTTATGTTGTACAAGTTGTAATTTTATCAAGCCTTATGTTTAAATCTTATCTTCCATCAGTTTTAAACTTGGGGTTAGTCTTGTTAACAGGCATGAATTTGTTTGAAGCAATCTTCTCACAAATTGGGGGAGATTGTAGTAAAAGACATGCCTGTACTTTAACAAGACTAAGACAACTTGTCAACCCTAAGTAAGTTGTATTGTTATCTAAATTGTATTCTGTACTTGTAACACTTAAAGTCTGTAAAAATGCAAAGGAGCAGACTTGAGTCTTTTTCCTAAAATAGTATCAAGCCTAAGGATTCTATCTGGAAGAAGATCAAGAAGATCATGCCTCAGAAGAATTTTGAAGAAGCTTGGAGTTGAATAATCTGCTTGAAGAAAAATGTTCTAAGTCAAGATCACTACAAGTCACAAATTTAATGTTATAGAGAAGTCATTCGAGAACTCCAAAATGACTTATCGGGAAGTCATTCAAACTCCAGAGAGTACCGACAGATAAGCAACATCTACTCGACGGATGAGCTATATTTCCACTCGATGGATGAATAACATCTACTCGACGGATGAGCAATATCTACTTGATGGACAAGCTATACATCTACTCGACGGATGAGCAATATCTACTCGATGGATAAGCTATACATCTACTCGACGGATGAGCAATATCTACTCAACGGATAAGCAATATCACCGGGAGTAGAGAAGTCAAGAAAGCTACTCGAGAACTCAAAAAGATATCGACAAGTCATTCCTTCACTAGAGAACTCAGAGTTATCGACATGTCCTATATCCATTCGAGAACTCAGAGATATCTACAAGTCAAGTGAAGTTATGAAGACTAGAGATCTCGATGAGCTAAGACCTCTACAAGCCAAACTCATTATGGAGTACTAGAGATCTCGATAAGCCTTTATACTTATCGAGATAACAAATGTTCAAATGAATTAAACTGGAGATCTCGAAGTACAGTATCAAAGTACAGAATTGCAGATCAGTTTAATATCCAAGATAAACAATCAACAAACAATCCAACAGCTGGATTGACAAGTCTACAAAAAGCAGCTTGAAGAGTGTGCAAGATCATTGTCAAAGATTAACTGACAGAGGAAGATTAAAGTAAATACGGGATGCTAAAGATATGCTTAGCCAGAAATGGAAGATTTGTTTTTCTATAAATAGAAATGACAAGTGGCAGTTTAGAAAAGCTAATAGCATGTTTATTATCCATTATGTAAACCAGCAGTTAACTGAGCTATAAAGTTAACACTAGTCCTCTAGTTAGAAGTAACAATTTAGATCAAAAATTCTTGTAACACTCTCGAGAAGAAGCTGAGCTCTTTAACTTCAAAGAGCTTAGAAATGTTGTAGCAAAGCATCTTATTTTTTAATACAAAAATTAAGTGAGTTTTGAAGATCTATGTTCTTGATTTTATGCAAGTTTAATTTCTGCATGAACACCTTTCTATACAAGATTTAATTTACTTTGTTCAACCATTATCTTTCAAGAAAAGCCTAAAATCAGAAAAAACACATCACCCCCCTGTGTATGATTCATTACCTAACAGCCCCCTAGTGACCTTCTTACTCCAAAAAATGGAGAGGTAGATCATGATTGATGCCTACCCTCACAAAGGTATCTGAAAATAGTTCTAATACATATGTAATTGCAACAATACACAAAAATAGAACTTGAAATTTAAAAAGCTATAGGTTAATGTATAATATGCTTAATAAATTTAAAGTGAAGTATACTTAGAAATCAAAATATTCATAAAACTTAAGATTACATCTCTTAATTAAGTAGATAAATCAGGGTGTTTCTGACCCATTGGTGGTGCTTCATTTCCCTTTTAGGATGAGACAGACGGTCTTATTATAGTAATCTTACATTTCCAATTTAGGTCAATAAGATTCCACCAAGAGCTTCCTCTTTTCAACGTATGCTCTCAGCCCTTTGGTACATCTCATTTAGACTAGGGAAAAAACTTGTGAAAGCATGAAACCAACTTTCGGTCTTGCTTAAGATGCAGTCTGTTATGGGAAAAAATCCATTCCTTGAGACTTATTTAAGGATGATAATTTTTCGCACTCCTGCTTAAAGCGCTTTATGTACATCGCTAAAGACTCGCACGACCTCTGCTTCACGTTAACAAGTTCCGCGGTCAATTGTCTCGCCCGCTGTTGAAATCAAAGTAGTTGAGAGATTGACTTTTTACGTGTTCAAATTATGTGATGGAGTTCGAGAGCAGGGTGTGATACCTGTTAGTGTAGGTGCCCTAGAGGCAATACATTATTCTTTTAAATCTTTATGTCAGTTGATCATTCAATAAATGT
This sequence comes from Apium graveolens, assembly GCF_009905375.1. Classification (NCBI taxonomy): domain Eukaryota; kingdom Viridiplantae; phylum Streptophyta; class Magnoliopsida; order Apiales; family Apiaceae; genus Apium; species Apium graveolens. The sequence goes on from NC_133655.1 coordinate 2,128,363, forward strand.
ATTTATTATGATCTTAATTACTGCGATATTTTGTTAGCATAATAATGTCCATTGAATCATGATACACATTGTACAGTATAAGTACATGACTTGAACTTGAGATTATATAAAATCATATTCTTAAGGTCCCTAGTCGAGTATTATTATATAGGACAATAATAATACATAGATAGACTAGTATATTGTTTGACAAGATAACCACATCTCATTGGTTATAAGTATGGGGATACTAAAGTCAATACATAGGTACATGTGAGAGTACATGGTACTGGACAGACCCACATTGAGATTCTTCATGTTTAATAAAGTCATAAGAAAGACTCACAGTGATAATGGTGTAACGATCCTTTGACTTGAAATCATTATATTTCTATACGAGGATTAATATACTTTGACTACATTAAAAGTTACTTTTGATCGGGTGATGATAAAAGTGGACATCGGGTATATCATGAGTCATATGAGAAATATGAATGCTAGATAAAGGATTTAACCCTCCTATAATTAGGAGAGATATTATTGGCCTCTTGATTGAGTGAGATTATAAAGCATGGCCATGCTCAAATAATGATTTGTCTTGATAGTCTACTCATGGATCAAGTAAACCCAGATTAAATGTTGAAGAGGATGACTAAATACATGCCTCAAGTTTAATCTATAATATGTATGGTTAAAGGGATTATATTACACGAAAAACATTAATCACGAAAGGTTTTATCTAATCACGATTTAATTATTGTTTAATTGGGTAACAATGATGTATTACTAGATACCGCTCATTGTTTATAATTTTATTAGAGAATAAAATTATTTCCAATTAATAATAGCCTATAAGGTCACACAAATAGAGTACTTAATGGAATAGTTAATTTAAATTATGGATTTAAATTAATTGATGATTGTTCGAATTTTATTATAATTAAGTAAGACTTAATTGAGATAATATAAATTCGAATTAAAAGGAATGTTTTTGCCCATAATAATTAAGTATGACTTAGTTATTAATTAAATAATAGAAATTTGTTTTTATTATTTAATCCAATACCTACTAGGGTTGGGCTTTGCTGTTATGGGCCTTTTTAATCGGCCATTATAAATAGATAATGATAGGTTAAAGAGGCTTGTACGTTTTTGGAGAAAACCCTAGCAGCAAAGAGAGGCAGAGGCAATTCGAATCATCAAGAAGGAGGCTAGTACATCCATTCCGTAGCCAAGTTCGTGAGACGTTCTTGGAGGTGCTCGTGTGGATACCATAGAGGTGTTTCTCCGAGAGGTAGACACAAAGCGTGATAGCTAGGATCTCCGTTGAATTCGTGAAAGTTAAGCTCTTGAAAGGTAAGATTCGTTATCTCCATAATCTGCCCATAATTCTACATGGATCCTGTTTTTGAGTTTCAAAATTTTTGTTTTATTTATGTTTATCCGCTGCGTTTATGCCTCGGAACCCAACAATACCATCCCTGAGCACTTTCCTTTAAGTACGCCTCAAATATTTGACACATGATCATGTCATCGTGCCCAGCCAATCTCATCTACCATTTGAACTGAGTGACATGATCGTTGGGATCACCCTTACCATTTTAATATGACATTTTTGGAGACAATACTACCACATGAGGGATATATAGTCATGAATATACCTAAAGAGGGGAGATTGCGTAAAAAAGTTTGAGGGTCCACCACCAAGCATTGCACGCTCCATATTGTCCAATTTTTCCTAGACCTGGAAATGATCTGTGTACGTGTATATTCGTTCCGTGTACTTTTGTATTTTCGTATCAAAATCTTAAATCTGAACTTAACCCGGATTTGTATTCGTGTACCATTTGGTTGACACTAACCCATAACTAATAAATTCATGTCCAACAATTCGGTATACAAAAGTACACTAATTATATACGAAAAGTCATTGGTGCAAAATACACTTAATAATTAAATTGTTCATGATAGTAAACAACTATATTCCGAATACATAAATTATAGAATTAGAATATTCATATTTGTTATTTAGTATTAGAATAACATATATACATGAAATTATAAATATTGAATATTTTAAAAATTATTTATTAATTTATTTATTTTGTGTACTTTCGTTCCATGTCGAATATCAATTTCGGAAAACCGAACCCGACACTAATTATATTCCTGTTTTCTTGTGTCATGTACTTTCGTGTTTGTGTACCAAATTTTTGAACCCAAACACCAATAATTCATGTCATTCGTACCGTGTTCATGTGTCATGTACCAAAATTGCCAGGTCTAATTTTTCCCACAGCATGGCCACTTCATCCATTTGCTGCTCATAACGATATTATTATATTGACCATCGTATCATCCATATTCCTCATTGTAGCTGTCTTCTTTTTTCCCTAAATTTTTCCAACATTGGTATCAGAGGCCATATGATCCAGGGCTTATAAAACTCTTATAAAAATACACATATACATATATATATTATCCTTAATATTTACAATGGCATAAAAAAAAACAAAAAAAATGTAGGTGTCTTCTTTTTTCCCTAAATTTTTCCAATACTCATGCCCTCGATGACCCCTTCTCATGCATCTATCACTACCATCCCTTCATTCTTTGTCATCCCTTCTAGGGCCCTCGATCCTCATAATAAGATCGCAGAGGTGAATCCCCCACCTCTTTCTAGATCTTCTTCTTTTTGTGAAAGTGACGTAGCCGGTGGATACCTTCGAGGTCGAGATTCCAATCACACTATTTTTTTTCTAAATATTCTCGCTCTTGGGCGATCTCACGTTGCTGCTCATATAATGCCCTCGTCCGCTCATGAATCTGATCTTCATCATCTTGGTGATCCAGAGAATGGTGATATCGGCCATTGCACACTAGAATTCTATTACACATATGGTTGAACTCTTCTTCCATATTACGTCTCCCCAGGGTTGTTCTTTCTATCCGATGTTGGAAATTATAATAATTTTGTCTAGGACTTCGGTCACAGTGAATTCTTTGTTCCTCCTATGCGTCTGTATGGTTAAGCGCTTCATGACAATCATCGCTTAGGGCCGCTCGAAGCCTTAATAAATGGGATGGGCAGGGCAGCAATTTCGATTCAATTTACTGAGAGAAAATCTGAAAGTGACCCAAACATGATAAGCTCAAACTGAAAGTGACCTTCATTGGTACAAGCCTCCCGAGCTAACATTCATTGGGCTGAGACTCCTTGGGATGAACCTGCATGCTTTAGCATCAAAATAATATCAATAAAATCTATGGACATGCGCTCATATCTTCATTACACTTAAGTTCATTGTATTGATAATGCCCGACAATGGCCGACCCATTGGCTTTCTAAAAGTACCCGGACTTCTACCTCTATTCATCACAAAGAATAAAAATGACTCAGGACTCCTTGAGTCTTTAGGGTATCAATAATGTCCATGTCTTTAATTTCCTCATGGAGCTCCAGTGCCATCTGTTGAGTAAAATGTGCCTGGTATGATAACAATTATATATCTTAATGTCTCCCCAAGTCATAAACTGTTTGTCTCCAAAGATCAGTATCTTTTGTACTGTGTAAAAAAGTTTGTCAAATTGATAAAAAGAACTACTGAGATATATTCTATACACAGAATGCTCAGGCTATAGTTGAATCAGTTTTTAAAATAAGATCATCAGCTTTTCATGCCTCAAATATTGAAGAATAAAGTTTGAAGATAAAAATGAAATTCGTAAGTCGAAAAATATTCTAAGTACCATATCGAGGTGTTTACAGATTAACTAAATACCACAGACTTAAGATTGCTGTTGGAATAATCTTAAATTTAGTTATTAATTATTTGTTATTTAATTATTAGATATTTTAGATATTTAGCAATAGATTAATTATTAGAGAAAAATATTATTTTAGAATTGTTTAGTAGTGGGGTAGTGAAGTTATGGAGTAAATTAGGGACATATAATTTACCCATTAATTAGTAGTGGTTAGTTTTAGTAGTAGTTAGTTTTAATATGTTTGTAAAGCCTATATAATTGGCTAGTTTACCTTGAGTTTTACAAGAGGAAAAGAAAAGAAGAAAAATAGGAGTACAAGTTCTCTGCAAAATGTAGGTGTGTTCTTTCTCTAAGGTTTTACAACAATTGCTACCGCAATATCAAGCACTCGATCATTGTTTGTGCTTGTGGAGATGTCAGATCGAGAAGTCAAAATGTACCCAACTTCGGAGATGTGAAAATAGTCACAAACTATGATGTTAAAGAAATTCCTTGACTTGTCACATTGTCTCATATCTCAATATCAAGATCAATGTGTAAATATGTCATTTTGTGAGAAGTCAGTTTACACATCCATATCCCAAACATTTCATGAAATGAGGAATGAAAATCAGGCAAAGATAGTCATAGAAATTGATAAAACATTGAGTACAACCGGTACAACATGCCATAAGAGATTATGGAGACAGGAAATCAAAACCGCCGTAATATACAGAGATGTGCTTTTCCGAATAAACATCTGCAAAGCCTAAAATATAACTTAGAGCTACATAAAAGATCAAGGGTTAGGATGGACTGGGAAAAGGCCGTATAACAGAAAATGTAGTGGTCCAGCTAGAGTTGCAGTAATGGCAAAGGACAATCCGTTGCGCAAAAGTGTTGTTAGCCCATTTTAAGAATATTATTGTAACTAATTATATAGTTGTATTATAAAAACATGGTCTTAATATGATCTAGTCTAAATGTGAGAGAATACAGAGATAGGAATGATTAAAAATCTTAAGCTTTGTGTCTTTCATTTTTTCGTGCAAGCTTTGAGAAGAAGTTCTTGTTGAGAATCTCACTAACAAGTATAGCAACATAGAGGCAAGTGTATAAAGAATTTAACAAGTTTAGGCCAAGACCACAGTTAACAAAACAAAACATGCAGGTAAACAAAATCAGTAACTGAAATAACGTAGAGAGAAAGAAATATGTACCCGAAACCATAGCTTTCAACAGTGACTGAAATAAAGGTTTACAGATACAAAATGCCAAGAAAATGATTACAGCTGAGTCACCAGGCCTTGCTCGAAGTCCTGGCTGCTCTTGAAGAGATTATTGCCCCCTACCTGCTGCGTTTGGGATGTGCGCAATATCTCCACCAGGATAAAACAGCTCGGAGTTTATGTTAACAGCAGCAACAAAACCTCCACTTCGACAGCACCTCAGTCGCCGGAAAATATCAGCACTTCAGTTCTTGTGGGAGAGAATGCAGAGAGGTTGAAGAGAAGAGATGAGAATGTAGTGTGTATTTGTATTTTTTTATTCATTCAGTTTAGCCTCTATTTATAGGAGAGGAAAAATGAAACTGTCAACACACTTATGTCTGAATTAAACTGCTTCATTAATAAAATAAAAAACTGATCAGATTTGAATTCATTAATGAAAAAATCAAAACTGATCAGCTTTTGAATTTAAATTATTTGTAACAGCTTTTCACATTAACACCCACATTATTATCAGAACTTAAGTTAAGTTCTGATTTAACTCGTCAGTACTTAAGTTCTGATTCGACTCATCAGTACTTAAGTTCTGATTCTGATATCAGAACTTGTTAAGTTCTGATTTTATTCATCAGTTCTTAAGTTCAGATTCTAATATCAGAACTTGTTACAGATCAGATTATTTGCAGGTTCAATATATTTAGACTACTTAGCCTATTTCCGAACCCAGCCCAATAATCCAATCACCGATAAAATAAATTCGAATTAAAAATAATTCTCAAATAAATACAAATCCTCGCCCAGGTCGCCTTCAGCGTACGCGAGACGCCGAGACATTGCCCAAAATCGCCCTCGAACCCGACCCGGTCCGGTCCGGATGCGGTAGCGGTGCAGTGGCGGGGCGGGCGCGCGTGTGTGGTGTGTGTGCGCGTGGAAGCACACAACAACACAATGGACCATCACACACCTTAGTAGTTGTAGACGACTCATGTGGGTAATACCATATAAAGCTGACAACCCCCTTTATTTATTTCAATGTGGGACAAACATTCTCAAATTTTCCAAGCTTTTCCAAGCTACTTTCAACTCTCATTTCATATGGATTTCATTAAGAAAATTCTTAAAACCATACATGAAAATTTAGTTCAAATATCATTGAACAATTTCCAATCATTAGATTTTAGGATTAACATCAAGAACATAATTAAATTAAGCTCTAAAATCCTAATTTTCTAACAATCCCCCACAAATCCATACAGAAATGTGATCAATTTCCCATCATGACTTTTTTTCAGAGTCGGTACCCTTCCGGGTTTGAACCCTCCTAATTCCTCTACTTCAATGGCTATCGGACTCAGATGGAATGTTTCACCTTGAATCTTAATCCGTTTAGTATAACCATATTCCATAGACGACGACAAGTCAAAGATTATGGTGCCAATCTACGGCTTTGAGACATTAATGGTCATGTCTCGATCCTGTTCGTCGAATGCTTCAAGGATTAACCCTATCCTCTAATTGCGACCACACAATTACATTCGCTTAGCTGGGCATCTCCAGAGATATACTGCCTCTATCTCGTCAAATGACTTGATCCCATTCAGAGTTTTAACACTCTTGCTTTTCTGGCAGTGTCAGTACCTTCTAGA